>NC_138293.1:90100000-90220000 GCF_965601325.2 Salmo salar | reverse complement strand
TTTGACATTATTACACTGAACTCTTACTGTTGCTCTGTGTTTGACATTATTACACTGAACCCTTACTGTTGCTCTGTGTTTGACATTATTACACTGAACTCTTACTGTTGCTCTGTGTTTGACATTATTACACTGTACCCTTATTGTTGCTCTGTGTTTGACATTATTACACTGAACCCTTACTGTTGTTCTGTGTTGTACATTATTACACTGAACCCTTACTGTTGCTCTGTGCTGTACATTATTACACTGAACCCTTACTGTTGCTCTGTGTTGTACATTATTACACTGAACCCTTACTGTTGCTCTGTGTTTGACAATATCACACTGAACCCTTACTGTTGCTCTGTGCTGTACATTATTACACTGAACCCTTACTGTTGCTCTGTGTTTGATATTATTACACTGAACCCTTACTGTTGCTCTGTGTTTGACATTATTACATTGAACCCTTACTGTTGCTCTGTGTTTGACATTATTACATTGAACCCTTACTGTTATTCTGTGTTTGACATTATTACACTGAACCCTTACTGTTGTTCTGTGTTTGACATTATTACACTGAACCCTTACTGTTATTCTGTGTTTGACGTTATTACACTGAACCCTTACTGTTGCTCTGTGTTTGACATTATTACACTGAACCCTTACTGTTGCTCTGTGTTTGACATTATTACACTGAACCCTAACTGTTGTTCTGTGTTTGACATTATTCCGCTGAACCCTTACTGTTGTTCTGTGTTGTACATTATTACACTGAACCCTTACTGTTGCTCTGTGCTGTACATTATTACACTGACCCCTAACTGTTGCTCTGTGTTTGACATGATTACACTGAACCCTTACTGTTGTTCTGTGTTTGACATTATTACATTGAACCCTAACTGTTGCTCTGTGTTATGCATTATTACAATGAACCCTTACTGTTGCTCTATGTTTGACATTATTACACTGAAACCTTACTGTTGCTCTGTGTTTGACGTTATTACACTGAACCCTAACTGTTGCTCTGTGTTGTGCATTATTACACTGAACCCTTACTGTTGCTCTGTGTTTGACATTATTACAATGAACCCTTACTGTTACTCTGTGTTTGACATTATTACACTCAATCCTTACTGTTGCTCTGTGCTGTACATTATTACACTTACACTGAACCCTTACTGTTGCTCAAACCATACAAAAATGTCAATACATTTTAATCCACATAAGAATTTGCATTTCCTGTTGCTGAGGGATTATTTTGCTGCTTTAGCAAACTGGCTCAAATGAAGATGCTACATCTGTAAATCCCTATCTGTGTGGATTGGTCAAACTGATCCCTTTCTGAATTCACAGACATTATTTTCCAATTGCTTCTTTCTTTGAAGGTATTGTTTTCTTGGTACTGTTTGTCCCTGTGGGCCTGCCTTATAATGCAGTTCAGTTCAACAAGTTATGTTCCAACCTCTCCCCTGCTTACTAAGAACTGGGCTATTTCTGTCTTTGTATTTCAAGTGAATATTAACCCTCTGTCAGCTATTTGGATGTTGAGCCGTTTCCAGTTTTACCTTTAAAAGATGAGAGAATTGCGGTTGGATTGTTGTTTCAAGGAAATGCCTTTCTGTCTGGGAACCATTTTATTTGAGGCTAGTGCACTGTTACATTGTTCTTATACAATTAGAAAAAAAGGTGCTATCTAGAACCTAAAAGGGTTATTCGGCTGTCCCCATAGGAGAACCCTTTGAAGAACCATTTTGAGTTCCATGTAGAACCCTTTCCACAGAGGCTTCTACATGGAACCCAAAAGAGTTCTACCTGGAACCAAAAAGGGTTCACCTATGGGGACAGCCGAAGAACCATTTTGGAAGCCTTTTTTTCTAAGAATGTAGACAGGTACATGTAACTCTGCTTTCTACTGCTTTCATCTAATGGTATGACAGCAACTTCAACATTTTAAACACAGCCTTAATGATGTGATCTTACTGTAGTACTGTGCAAAATGTAGGGTGCACCTCCAGCGTAAATAATGTCCGCTTAAAGGGATAGCTCAGGAAAATTATTGTTTCCTTACCTTGAAAGCAGTCATATGAACAAGGGGTGACTGCAGCACACTTTGGTTTTGTTATACTAGCCACTGCCATACATTATACTAGCATTTTCCAACCAAAAACCAGTGTCAGTCAACCTCTCCTATTCAGCATGTTTAAATATCATGCCTAAATCATCTCTGAAATGGATTTAGTTGTTCAATAACTTAACATTCTAAATGGTGAGATTGATGCCTTACACTGGTTTTGGGTCCTGAAATGCCACATTAGTCTTTGACTGGATTGCAAAACCAACGTTTGGATTTTTATTTATTTTTATTTATTTCACCTTTATTTAACCAGGTAGGCAAGTTGAGAACAAGTTCTCATTTACAACTGCGACCTGGCAATTGGATTGCAGTCACTCCTTGTCCATAGAGTGCTTCCAAGGAAACACATATTAAAATAGGTCATTTCTCAGAACTATCTCTTTAATTTAGCTCATTATTATCACCCAGCACACATGTGAGATTTGGTTCTGGGTGCAAAGATTAATAATAGACAAGTACATCTTATCATGTTTTGAGGTCTCTGTTAACAGTATAGTAAACTTAGCCATTCGTTTATCTAACCAAACCAACTCACAGTATTGACCTAATGTATCCACTATCTAGGCAAATTACTTCTGAGGAAATTTCTGAGAAACTGTTGGCTACAGTCCAGTAAATGACCACCCTCAGTGTGTGCATCAGTTGTTACACTCTGTTTGTAACCCGGCACCAAAGACAGAGAGGGAGGCGGGCAAACAGCTGGTTAAAGTGGGCGATGGTGTGGGTGATGACAGTTCCTCTTTTTCAAAGGAAAGGATTGGTTCATGCATTCAGCCACATCTCTTTTCTCTCCAATCCAAATAGTGTTCAGGGAATCCCTGACATTCTGGATATACAGTAACTGTTTTGCTGAAGTTGTGAAAACAATGTTCCAGATATACTCCTTGCATAGTGTACGTCAGATGAAAGATAATATTTAAGATAATAAGATAGACTACATTTAATTTCCTACTTTTATTGGAAAGCAATCTTTTGTGTGAAAGATTTGAAGGTGAATTATGTATCAAGTTAAAGTTTTGGCTGTGTTTCTGTGTTTCTGTGTTTCTGCTGTCAAGGGTGACATCACAGACTCTTTCATGACAGCTGTCTTGGTATATTAGGGGATATTTTCCCTGGTACTGAAGCCAGTGGGTGTACGTGTGGGTGTTGTAGTTTCTACAGCCAATGTGCGTGGGGGGGTTGTAGTTTCTCTTCTCCTTTTCATTGCAGACAACAAGTCTGAGCTTAGCTTCAGCATGCCCCTCTGTGCTGTACTACTGTATAGGTCTGTTTCATGAGCATGTTACTACCTGTTTCCCTGTTGGATGTCCTACAATACCCCACCTGCATAGCTCCATTGACCTATGCACCTAGACAGAAGATCTGTGTTCACTTTATTCTAATCTTGTGGGTTTCCATGGTGAAAAGAATGAATGAAAGGAGTGTAAGTGGAGTTGTGACGTCAGGGTGACATCAACTGGGTCGCCTGATCGAATCACAGACGGCGCTGTGCCACACCTTGTTCCAGGAATGACCCCTGTTACAGAAAGACACACTGGGCGCCTGTTACAATGGGAACGTTTCTGGGGAATGCTGCTGTTAGGCTATTCGTTGTCTGTCCTAGTAAAGGTGCACAGGAAACAGAGCGCTGTGTGTGTTTCTGTCACGTGGCAGTGTTACACCCCTGTTTACTGTAAACCCCTTGGAGAAGGTCCGCGTGTGTGCGCATGTGTGTGTGCACGCCTGTGTTTCTTGACAGTGGGACACGTGCAAGTGGCAAAGTAAGTAAGTCTGAATGTCAGACCATTGAAACAGTCTTATGCCTCTCTTACTGTAAACACCTTGAAGAAGGATGTGTGAGTGTGTGTGTGTTTTTGTGTTTGTGTCCGTGTGTGTGCGCACACGTATGTTGCTTGCCAATGAGGCACGTGGTCCTTGTGTCTTTGAATGTTAGTACCAGACCTGGGTTCAAATACTATTTGAAATAATTGAAAACACTTTATCTGTGCTTGATTGAGCTTTTCTGGCCCAATGGAACCAATAGAATAGTAAAAAAAATGCTAAACATATAGCACTGTAGGTAGGCATAAACAAACTCTAAATGTATTTGAAAACTTTGAACCAGATCTGGCCAGTACCATTGAATAACCATGGCATGTTTGTCTCAAAGAGCTTAATGTGGGAAACCCAGAACTAAAGTTTTGTGTAATTGTGTCAGAAGTTGGATAATATTCTGAAGAAGATGCAGGAGAAAAGATACTAACCAGACTAACAAAGTCTCAACTCCCCTAAACGGAAACTCCCCTTTTCAGAAACCTTCCGCTTCAAATCATTGCTTGAAATCCTTTAAGCACCACCTTCACCCAATCCTGACATGTCCAAGTAACCAGTGACGGAAAACCAAAGCGCTGGAACTACTGTTAGCCAGCCTGCCAGCTTAGTGGAGTCTGCCACTAGCACAGTCAGTGTAGTCAGCTCAGCTATCCCCATTGAGACCATGTCTGTGCCTCAACCTAGGTTGGGCAAAATTAAACATGGCGGTGTTCGCTTTAGCAATCTCACTAGTATAAAGACCTCCTCCATTCCTGTCATTATTGAAAGAGATCGTGTTACCTCACATCTCAAAATAGGGCTACTTAATGTTAGATCCCTCACTTCAAAGGCAGTTATAGTCAATGAACTAATCACTGATCATAATCTTGATGTGATTGGCCTGACTGAAACATTGCTTAAGGCTGATGAATTTACTGTGTTAAATGAGGCCTCACCTCCTGGTTACACTAATGACCTTATCCCCCGTGCATCCCGCAAAGGCGGAGGTGTTGCTAACGTTTACGATAGCAAATTTCAATTTACAAAAAAAACAAAAGAAAACGTTTTCGTCTTTTGAGCTTCTAGTCATGAAATTTATGCAGCCTACTCAATCACTTTTTATAGCTACTGTTTACAGGCCTCCTGGGCCATATACAGCGTTCCTCACTGAGTTCCCTGAATTCCTCTCGGACATTGTAGTCATAGCAGATAATATTCAAATTTTTGTTGACTTTAATATTCACATGGAAAAGTCCACAGACTCACTCCAAAAGGCTTTCGGAGCCATCATCGACTCAGTGGGTTTTGTCCAACATGTCTCTGGACCTACTCACTGCCACAGTCATACTCTGGACCTAGTTTTGTCCCATAGAATAAATGTTGTGGATCTTAATGTTTTTCCTCATAATCCTGGACTATCGGAACACCATTTTATTACGTTTGCAATTGCAACAAATAATCTTCTCAGACCCCAACCAAGGAGCATCAAAAGTCGTGGTATAAATTCTCAGACAACCCAAAGATTCCTTGATGCCTTTCCAGACTCCCTCTGCCTACCCAAGGATGCCAGAGGACAAAAATCAGTTAACCACATAACTGAGGAACTCAATTTAACCTTGCGCAATACCCTAGATGCAGTTGCACCCCTAAAAACTAAAAACATTTGTCATAAGAAACTAGCTCTCTGGTATACAGAAAATACACGAGCTCTGAAGCAAGCTTCCAGAAAATCGGAACGGAAATGGCACCACACCAAACCGGAGGTCTTCTGACTAGCTTGGAAAGACAGTACCGTGCAGTATCGAAGAGCCCTCACTGCTGCTCGATCATCCTATTTTTCCAACTTAATTGAGGAAAATAAGAACAATCCAAAATGTCTTTTTGATACTGTCGCATAGCTAACTAAAAAGCAGCATTCCCCAAGAGAGGATTCCTTTCACTTCAGCAGTAATAAATTCATGAACTTCTTTGAAGAAAAGATCATGATCATTAGAAAGCAAATTACGGACTCCTCTTTAAATCTGCGTATTCCTCCAAAGCTCTGTTGTCCTGAGTCTGCACAACTCTGCCAGGACCTAGGATCAAGGGAGACACTAAAGTGTTTTAGTACTATATCTCTTGACACAATATTGAAAATAATCATGGCCTCTAAACCTTCAAGCTGCATACTGGACCCTATTCCAACTAAACTACTGAAAGAGCTGCTTCCTGTGCTTGGCCCTCCTATGTTGAACATAATAAACGGCTCTCCATCCACCGGACGTGTACCAAACTCACTAAAAGTGGCAGTAATAAAGCCTCTCTTGAAAAAGCCAAACCTTGACCCAGAAAATGTAAAAAACTATCAGCCTATATCGAATCTTCCATTCCTCTCAAAAAAAATGGAAAAAGCTATTGCGCAGCAACTCACTGCCTTCCTGAAGACAAACAATGTATACGAAACGCTTCAGTCTGGTTTTAGACCCCATCATAGCACTGAGACTGCACTTGTGAAGGTGGTAAATTACCTTTTAATGGTGTCAGACCGAGGCTCTGCATCTGTCCTCGTGCTCCTAGACCTTAGTGCTGATTTTGATACCATCGATCACCACATTCTTTTGGAGAGATTGGAAACCCAAATTGGTCTACACGGACAAGTTCTAGCCTGGTTTAGATCTTATCTGTCGGAAAGATATGTTTGTCTCTGTGAATGGTTTGTCCTCTGACAAATCAACTGTAAATGTTGGTGTTCCTCAAGGTTCCGTTTTAGGACCACTGTTGTTTTCACTATATATTTTACCTCTTGCGGATGTTATTCGAAAACATAATGTTAAATTTCACTGCTATGCGAATGACACACAGCTGTACATTTCAATGAAACATGGTGAAGCCCCAAAATTGCCCTCGCTAGAATCCTGTGTTTCAGACATAAGGAAGTGGATGGCTGCAAACATTCTACTTTTAAACTCAGACAAAGCAGAGATGCTTATTCTAGGTCCCAAGACACAAAGAGATCTTCTGTTGAATCTAACTATTCATCTTGATGGTTGTACAGTTGTCTCAAATAAAACTGTGAAGGACCTCGGCGTTACTCTGGACCCTGATCTCTCTTTTGAAGAACATATCAAGACTGTTTCAAGGACAGCTTTTTTCCATCTACGTAACATTGCAAAAATCAGAAACTTTCTGTCCAAAACTGATGCAGAAAAATTAATACATGCTTTTGTTTCTTCTAGGTTGGACTACTGCAATGCTCTACTTTCTGGCTACCCGGATAAAGCACTAAATAAACTTCAGTTAGTGCTAAATACGGCTGCTAGAATCCTGACTAGAACCAAAAAATGATCATATTACTCCAGTGCTAGCCTCCCTACACTGGCTTCCTGTTAAGTCAAGGGCTGATTTCAAGGTTTTACTGCTAACCTACAAAGCATTACATGGGCTTGCTCCTACCTATCTTTCCGATTTGGTCCTGCCGTACATACCTACACGTACGCTAGGGTCACAAGACACAGGTCTCCTAATTGTCCCTAGAATTTCTAAGCAAACAGCTGGAGGCAGGGCTTCCTCCTATAGAGCTCCATTTTTATGGAATGGTCTGCCTACCCATGTGAGAGGCGCAGACTCGGTCTCAACCTTAAAGTCTTTACTGAAGACTCATCTCTTCAGTAGGTCCTATGATTAAATGTAGTCTGGCCCAGGAGTCTGAAGGTGAACGGAAAGGCTCTGGAGCAACGAACCGCCCTTGCTGTCTCTGCCTGGCCGCTTCCCCTCTCTCCACTGGGATTCTTTTCCTCTATCCCTATTACAGGGGCTGAGTCACTGGCTTACTGGTGCTCTTTCATGCCGTCCCTAGGAGGGGTGCGTCACTTGAGTGGGTTGAGTCACTGACGTGGTCCTCCTGTCTGGGTTGGCGCCCCCTCTTGGGTTGTGCCGTGGCGGAGATCTTTGTGGGCTATACTCGGCCTTGTCTCAGGATGGTAAATTGGTGGTTGAAGATATCCCTCTAGTGGTGTGCAGGCTGTGCTTTGTCAAAGTGGGTGGGTTTATATCCTGCCTGTTTGGCCCTGTCCGGGGGTTTCATCGGATGGGGCAACAGTGTCTCCTGACCCCTCCTGTCTCAGCCTCCAGTATTTATGCTGCAGTAGTTTATGTGTCGGGGGGCTAGGGTGAGTCTGTTATATCTGGAGTATTTATCCTGTCTTATCCGGTGTCCTGTGTGAATTTAAGTATGCTCTCTTTAATTTTCTCTATCTCTCTTTCTTTCTCTCTCTCGGAGGATCTTAGCCCTATAGGACCATGCCTCAGGACTACCTGGCATGATGACTCCTTGCTGTCCTCAGTCCACCTGGCCGTGCTGCTGCTCCAGTTTCAACTGTTCTGCCTGTGGCTATGGAACCCTGACCTGTTCACCAGACGTGCTACCTGTCCCAGACCTGCTGTTTTCAACTCTCTAGAGACAGCAGGAGCGGTAGAGATACTCTCAATGATCGGCTATGAAAAGCCAACTGACATTTACTCTTGAGGTGCTGACTTGGTGCACCCTCGACAACTACTGTGATTATTATTATTTGACCCTGCTGGTCATTTATGAACATTTTAACATCTTGGCCATGTTCTGTTATAATCTCCACCCGGCACAGCCAGAAGAGGACTGGCCCCCCCTCATAGCCTGGTTCCTCTCTAGGTTTCTTCCTAGGTTTTGGCCTTTCTCGGGAGTTTTTCCTAGCCACCGTGCTTCTACACCTGCATTGCTTGCTGTTTGGGGTTTTAGGCTGGGTTTCTGTACAGCACTTTGAGGTATCAGCTGATGCAAAAAGTGCTATATAAATACATTTGATTTGATTTGATCCCGCAGTCTTATGACAGATGTTACAACAGGGGTCTCCAACCTTTTCTAGCAGGGGGGGGGGGTACTGTCGCGCCTGCTCCCACTCCCTCCCTGGCTCTCGAGGGTGCCAGGCTCCCCTTCTTTACACGCACCTGTCACCATCATTACACACAGCAGCGCTAATTGGATTCACCAGGACTCCTTCACGTTGTTGATTACCTCCTGTATATCTCTCTGTTCCTTGTTGGTGTTCCCTGTGTCCACATTAATTGTTGTTATGTGTTCCTGTCCAGATGCTGTTCCGGTTCATGCACGTCAGCTATTAAACCTTCACTCCCTATAGCTAATTCTCATCCTCTGCATCGATCCTTACATGGCGAGATACCATGGGGCTATATGGTTGACTGACACAGCA
This sequence comes from Salmo salar, assembly GCF_965601325.2. Classification (NCBI taxonomy): domain Eukaryota; kingdom Metazoa; phylum Chordata; class Actinopteri; order Salmoniformes; family Salmonidae; genus Salmo; species Salmo salar. The sequence goes on along the minus strand of NC_138293.1, from coordinate 90,210,865 downwards.
GGCCCATTGCTGTGTCTGTGATGTTACCATGGGGCTACATGGAGGACTGATACAGCAGGCCCATTGCTGTGTCTGTGGTGTTACCATGGGGCTACATGGAGGACTGATACAGCAGGCCCATTGCTGTGTCTGTGGTGTTACCATGGGGCTACATGGAGGACTGATACAGCAGGCCCATTGCTGTGTCTGTGGTGTTACCATGGGGCTACATGGAGGACTGATACAGCAGACCCATTGCTGTGTCTGTGGTGTTACCATGGGGCTACATGGAGGACTGATACAGCAGACCCATTGCTGTGTCTGTGGTGTTACCATGGGGCTACATGGAGGACTGATACAGCAGACCCATTGCTGTGTCTGTGGTGTTACCATGGGGCTACATGGAGGACTGATACAGCAGATCCATTGCTGTGTCTGTGGTGTTACCATGGGGCTACATGGAGGACTGATACAGCAGATCCATTGCCGTGTCTGTGGTGTTACCATTGGGCTACATGGAGGACTGATACAGCAGGCCCATTGCTGTGTCTGTGGTGTTACCATGGGGCTACATGGAGGACTGATACAGCAGGCCCATTGCTGTGTCTGTCGTTTTAAGGTTGCACATTTTGCAAGCGTTACACCACACATACACAGAGACCACATACACTGGAATGTTTCAGGAACTTTTTGAACACGTCAACTGAGTGTGGAGACCTGGGGTTGAACGCCAGAGTCAGCCAAAGTACAGCGCCCTGAAGAGGATTTAGAGGTTAAGTGTCTTTCTCAAGTGCACATTGACCAGACATTTAGATACAGAACCTGCTGCTGGCCTGCCTCTAACTGCCTTCCTTAGGATTGTGTCTGTTCCTCAGTATTCTGTGGGTCCTCTGGTTTCATATTGAGATGTTTTCCTGGAACAGCCCTGGTGGTGAAAACCACTCATGTTCTGAATACAAAGCCATAGTGGACATTTTGTATTTCTCTCCCTGAGTTTCTGAAGTTCTTCCCCTTTAGGAAATGTTTAAATGTATTAGAAAGGATCTGCAGTGCCAGGTCCTCCTCTCTGCCACTATTATCCCTATCACGGTAAAAAGAGTGATACATGTACTGCTAAAATGTTGTTGTCTTTTTTAACTTACAGCCAAATGCTCTCTCTGGAATCTCTGTAAAACAAAACTAATCATGATATATTGTTAGAATAATTTATATGTGTTAGAATAATGACTAAATTGTTCCACTCTGTTATTATAGAATAGGGTGATATGTTTAAGAATAATGGGAAGATAAAATCAGGATATGGGGAGATCGGTTAGCATTGTAAAACTTTGAGGTTATATTCCTTAGTAGGGATGTAAACTGAGTGAAGTTGTATATTAGGTCAAATAAAAACATTGGAAAGGTTTCAAACCAAGAGGGTCATAAAGGGGGAGCGGAGGTGAAAGCCCTGAAGAATGTGGCAAGTTTTATGGTTCTTTGTGGTGAGTGGAAAAGTACTGGTTGTTTGAGAAGGGAGTGGTCTAAAGATAGGAAAATGTGTGTATTATAAAAGGACTGAGTCCTAATTTTTGACTTTAGAACGTTCTCTGAATAAATTGTACAGACCTTTTGCAGAAAGCTGAGTCCTTGCCTAATTATTCTTAACCCAGTGTCTTACAAACCTTGGGGATTGGTCAAGGCTTACTGATTGTTAATTTTTATCATTGGGATTGGAAAATTCCCATAACATATATGCATGTCATTTTTCATTGAAGTGATAAATATATGATAGATGCACTATTGTAAAGTGGTTGTTCCACTGGATATCATAAGGTGAATGCACCAATTTGTAAGTCGCTCTGGATAAGAGCGTCTGCTAAATGACTTAAATGTAATGTAAATGTAATGTAAATAAATAACTGTGTTGGATCAATGTTTGTAAGTCTCCTGTGAAATGTTGTTAAATGCTAACTGAGGTGCATGAAGTTATTTTGCAAGGCTATGTATTCAGTTTGAGTTGATTTATTCTTGCTCACAGATAAAACTAAAGAAATGCAGAATTTACACAACTAATAATTGCAAAACACTCATTTAAAAACATAACACATAATACGTGACATAAATAGAATATTGAACAATTGAAAACACTACAGGACATTTTTCGTGATGAGAGTCCCAAAGTGATCATGTGAAATCTTAGTACTTTTCTGATGTTTCTTAGTTTTCTGTGCCTGTGGTATTTTGCTAAATGTCGACTGCTAAGCATGAGGTTGTCTTAAACCAAACCAGTCAGTGCACTGTCTGTGTAGCTAGGTGTGCACAGACACTGACTGGGCCCGTTATGACTCAAATCAGTAAGATTACACTACCCTCAACCAATAATCTCTGTTACAAGGAAGCAACACGTTAAAGGGGAATCCAAATATGTCACAATGTATTACTGTTAGTGTATTTTGTTGTTGCTCAAGAATAAAAACACACTTTGTCATGCTTGCTTGGAGATTTCATAGTTTTTGTTGGAACAAGAAAATACTGTGGAATAGAAGTATATCCTCATTCCCTTCCCACACTCCCCTCAAAGTGACTGGAAACTACCGGAGCAGGCCATTTGGCATTTTGGGGAAATGCCTGAAGTGACCCCTAATTCAGTTTTATGATTGTAGGTTAGCATGTGGTGCAGTGACTTGAGCCATGAAATGCAGACTACAGTCTTTGTTGGACACATGTTGAGTGATTTGTGATGATGATGAAGTACTGTATGCTGAATGCTGTCCTGGCTCCCATATCAGTCTGGTGTCTGTCTGGTGAAGATTCTGTTTCCAGGACAGCCTATCAACATCTGATAAGGCTGGATTACCACATGACACATTGTATGTTTAACAACTACTGATATACTGGAAATACTAATTATTAACAGTACATTTACAGTATACACCAAGACTCAGGGATCCTCCCCTTTTTACCTTCCTCTTAGTTCTGTAACACTTCACGTAAAGTATCTAGGTACAATGTTTTATAAGTTGTTGTAAGCATATACAGTATATATATATACATGAGGTTATATATGGGCATTTGGATTGACACAGATTTGATGTTTAAAATACATATTGATGAGCTAGATAAAAAGCTAAGATTTAAAGTGGGCTTCTTTTTGAAATAGATCCTTCCTCTCCCTAAATAGCAAGAAGCAGATTGTGCAGTCAACTTTCCTGCCAGTTCTTGACTTTGGTGATACTATTTACCAGATTGCAGCAGCCACTACTCTTAAGACTTTGGATGCCATCTACCGTAGCACCATTCATTTTATCACTGGTGACAGTTTTCATACTCACCACTGCATAAAGCATCAAAAAGTTGGCTGGTCCTCATTAAAGTCATGTAGATCACTTCATTATTCCCTTTACAAAGCTCTATTACACAAGCTTCCATGAGACACCAAACCCGTTCACATGGTTGGTTAACTCTTGAGGTTCCTTGAGTCTCCACCGAACAAGGTAAATCCGCTTTTAGATTTAATGCACCTCGTTGCTGGAACCAAATGCAAAATCCATTTCAATTGGATGTTCTGGTGTCGCCCGGGCAATTTAAAATATGGATTGGGGAACTTCTTACTGAGGAACTGTTTTACTTGAATATTTGTGTTGCGCTGTATTTTAGTTTGCTTTACATTGTCTGATTAGGATTTGATTTTGTCTTGTGAATTGTATATGCAGGGCTCCCTTGAGAAAGAGACCCTGGTCTCAATGGTGACTCCCTAAATAAAGGTAAAAAAGCTTTCATGTTTTGAAGCTAGGCTTTATAGGAATCTTTTTCTATTCTATTGTTTACAAATGTAACAGGAATAATGATTAATACATGTGAACAAACTGTTTTTAAATGACTTTTAGATGGTTTATAACTGAATGAAATGATCAAGTCTAACCCTATTTTATTATATTCTATATATGGTGGCACTAAGACTGGAGAGGAAGCACAGTGGAGATGGACCGAGGGGAGTATATTTACAGTAAAGGAAGTCGGATTAGGGAGAGTGGAGAACAGGGAGTGAAGAGTGTACAGTAAATGACTTGATCAAGGACTAGGAGGAGTGTGCCCGCACTACCCTGCCTGGAGAGGGGCGGGACTGGCGGGTCATGATGACTCACACTCCCTCTCCCTGGTTGGCTCAGTGACCTGGCATCTGGAGCTCATTGACTGGGCGGTACCATGGCAACCGCGCAGTTGTGGAATTGTAAACAGAGAGTGAGACGGAGAGTCAAACCTGGAATTAGGGTTTTGCAGTCTGTCTGCGCCGTGTAAGTCCTCTGACTGTCTCCTGTGAGTTTATATAGATGTGCCGGGAGGGAGGTGCAAAGACTTTGGCGCTTGGCTGGAAAGGGCGAGATGTCTAGATGTCTATGTGCAGAAACCTCGGGCACAAGGTCATTGACGATTCTACATGATCCACCAGTTCAAACCAATCAAACCAATTTTACCTCCTCTTCTCTAATACCGTTTTTCCACTATCAGACCAATCCAAAACAAACTATACTTGCTCAGATATTTTATTTTCCCATTGTCCTTTTCAGCACGGTTCCAGCAACTGTGGTGGATGTATAATCAGGCCACTCGCTCTCCTGACACACTCTGTCCCATTATATCACACTCCCTCTCCTCTCACACTCTGTCCCATTATGTCACACTCCCTCTCCTCTCACACTCTGTCCCATTATATCACACTCCCTCTCCTCTCACACTCTGTCCCATTATGTCACACTCCCTCTCCTCTCACACTCTGTCCCATTATATCACACTCCCTCTCCTCTCACACTCTGTCCCATTATGTCACACTCCCTCTCCTGTCACACTCTGTCCCATTATGTCACACTCCCTCTCCTGTCACACTCTGTCCCATTATGTCACACTCCCTCTCCTGTCACACTCTGTCCCATTATGTCACACTCCCTCTCCTGTCACACTCTGTCCCATTATGTCACACTCCCTCTCCTGTCACACTCTGTCCCATTATGTCACACTGTGGGGTTTGCAGTGAATGACCAGTATGAGAGGCATGGCATGGTGATCAGTTAGTACAGAATCTGGTTTCTTACTCAGTTAGCAGAATCTGGTTTCTTACTCAGTTAGCAGAAGCTGGTTTCTTACTCAGTTAGTACAGAATCTGGTTTCTTACTCAGTTAGCAGAAGCTGGCTTCTTACTCAGTTAGTACAGAAGCTGGTTTCTTACTCAGTTAGCAGAAGCTGGTTTCTTACTCAGTTAGTACAGAATCTGGTTTCTTACTCAGTTAGCAGAAGCTGGTTTCTTACTCAGTTAGCAGAATCTGGTTTCTTACTCAGTTAGCAGAATCTGGTTTCTTACTCAGTTAGTAGAAACTGGTTTCTTACTCAGTTAGCAGAATCTGGTTTCTTACTCAGTTAGCAGAAGCTGGTTTCTTACTCAGTTAGCAGAAGCTGGTTTCTTACTCAGTTAGTAGAATCTGGTTTCTTACTCAGTTAGTAGAATCTGGTTTCTTACTCAGTTAGTAGAATCTGGTGTCTTACTCAGTTAGTAGAATCTGGTTTATTATTCAGTTAGTAGAATCTGGTTTCTTATTCAGTTAACAGAAGCTGGTTTCTTACTCAGTTAGTAGAATCTGGTGTCTTACTCAGTTAGTAGAATCTGGTTTCTTATTCAGTTAGCAGAATCTGGTTTCTTATTCAGTTAGCAGAATCTGGTTTCTTACTCAGTTAGTAGAATCTGGTTTCTTACTCAGTTAGCAGAATCTGGTTTCTTATTCAGTTAGCAGAATCTGGTTTCTTATTCAGTTAGCAGAATCTGGTTTCTTACTCAGTTAGTAGAATCTGGTTTCTTACTCAGTTAGTAGAAAATGGTTTCTTACTCAGTTAGCAGAATCTGGTTTCTTATTCAGTAGCAGAATCTGGTTTCTTACTCAGTTAGTAGAAACTGGTTTCTTACTAAGTTAGCAGAATCTGGTTTCTTATTCAGTTTACAGAATCTGGTTTCTTACTCAGATAGCAGAATCTGGTTTCTTATTCAGTTATCAGAATCTGGTTTCTTACGCAGTTAGCAGAAGCTGGTTTCTTACTCAGTTAGCAGAATCTGGTTTCTTACTCAGTTAGCAGAATCTGGTTTCTTACTCAGTTAGCAGAATCTGGTTTCTTACTCAGTTAGTAGAAGCTGGTTTCTTACTCAGTTAGCAGAATCTGGTTTCTTATTCAGTTAGCAGAATCTGGTTTCTTACTCAGTTAGTAGAATCTGGTTTCTTACTCAGTTAGCAGAATCTGGTTTCTTATTCAGTTAACAGAATCTGGTTTCTTATTCAGTTAGCAGAATCTGGTTTCTTACTCAGTTAGAAGAATCTGGTTTCTTACTCAGTTAGTAGAAAATGGTTTCTTACTCAGTTAGCAGAATCTGGTTTCTTATTCAGTAGCAGAATCTGGTTTCTTACTCAGTTAGTAGAAACTGGTTTCTTACTCAGTTAGTAGAAACTGGTTTCTTACTCAGTTAGCAGAATCTGGTTTCTTATTCAGTTATCAGAATCTGGTTTCTTACTCAGATAGCAGAATCTGGTTTCTTATTCAGTTATCAGAATCTGGTTTCTTACTCAGTTAGCAGAAGCTGGTTTCTTACTCAGTTAGCAGAATCTGGTTTCTTACTCAGTTAGCAGAATCTGGTTTCTTACTCAGTTAGTAGAAGCTGGTTTCTTACTCAGTTAGCAGAATCTGGTTTCTTACTCAGTTAGCAGAATCTGGTTTCTTACTCAGTTAGTAGAAGCTGGTTTCTTACTCAGTTAGTAGAAGCTGGTTTCTTACTCAGTTAGTAGAAGATGGTCAAATTTCTGTGCAAACAAAGAGATACATGGCTCCGTGTCTGTCCAGTAGATACATCACTATGAGTCCATCTAAGACACCAATGGCTCCGTGTCTGTCCAGTAGATACATCACTATGAGTCCATCTAAGAGACTCAAGAAGAAAAGGTGATGATATCTCCCAAAAAGACTGCCGCAACAAAAGTGTTTTCTCCCCTAATGTATAGGTGAAAAGAGCAAGCATAAACAAAGACCGATTGAGGTCGATACATGTGATTGCCAGCCCACCCCCTGAACCCATGGTGATATGTCTATTAGACGGAGAGGTTCGTAGATGCATTCCGTAACATGCTTTTATTTTTGGGGAATATGACTTTACACAAATGAGCAACCCATTACATAGAAGCATGTTATGGAATGCTTCTATGAAACTCTCCATCTAATAGACTTATTACCATGGGTTCAGGTGCGGACTGGCCATCTGGCATTTCAGGAAAATGCCATAGGGGATGGTCCATTTTTTGTCTAGTGGGCCTGTATGATTTTGTTTTTTGTCCGCAAAATAATAATTATCTAGCTATTAATGGGTGCCTCGAGGGGAAAAAAATGGGCCATTGTCAGGGACAAAAAAAAAAAAAAAAGGTCTGTTTTGTCAGAAATGCCAGAGACAATTTCTGGTCCCAGTCCGCCCATGCATGGGTTTGTCAAAGGAAAATCCACCCTCTGCTGTAAAAGAGAATTTATATCACTTGACAGCCTACAACAATGATACCGATAAGGCTCAATAAAATCATAAAGGTTAAGATAAACCTTTCTGGGGAAATTAAATAGTATCATATTTAGTAAAAACCTAGTAGCAAGGACATAGGAGTCCATAAACATAAACAATTGCTAGAAGTTATTTTATATTCTGTAAAACTTAAATTGTGGATACGTTAATTTGTTTCGTATTAATGTAGGCTGGTTTTTACTGGGGGACATTTTGGAACTATTCATATGTTATAACTTGAGTTTCCCTCAGATGTCAAACTGAGTTGATATGTATGTGTTAATTTCCAATAAATTGCTGATGTCATGCTTGAATGCCCTGCAATTTAATGTCATTTAAATTGAATTAATAAGAGAGACGTTTATGGTAAATTGAAGTAATGCATGTGATTCCAGAGAAGTTTAGAGCAAAAAAACATATTGTTGTCAGCTAAGTGATTGCCTTACCATAGAATTAGAATTGTTCTACGTTTCTCATCACATATCTAATGTTCTCAGTTTCACCCTCACTGTTAGTACATACCAGTGAATTATTTTCAACATCACAGTCCATTTCTCTCAGCTCAGTACAAAAAGAACGAGCTGTGGTCTGTGTCGTCAATGACGTTTAAATGCACCAGTAAAGTAGGCACTTCCTTAGAAAAACCTGTTTGCAAACGTTTCTCACTGTTCTAGAAACAAAGACTTGACTCAGACTGTGGGCGGGGAGATACAGAGAACATGGTGATATTATGACGGCATGAAGTCTTGCGTAACTATAGTGACTCTCCCGTGTACCATTTACTTCACTGGAATCACATGACCAAGTACTGCAGAATTTTGATAAAGTATATTAGTATGTCTGTAACTTTCTCACTCAATCATTATTCACACTACATTCAGGAGTATCCATAATCATGGAGGAACATCACTTATTCAGGTCCAAGAACCACTGATGATCTCCTCTGTAGTGGGACCACTGCCAAGTCAATGCTTATTGTCTGTATCCCAGGGCACCGACCAACTGACCAACACCTCTCTCCCATGTAACAGGGTTAGAGTTAGGGTTTAAGCAGGAACACAGACAGATACACACACTGTTCCTTCAAGCAGGAACACAGACAGATACACACACTGTTCCTTTAAGCAGGAACACAGACAGATACACACACTGTTCCTTCAAGCAGGAACACAGACAGATACACACACTGTTCCTTTAAGCAGGAACACAGACAGATACACACACTGTTCCTTCAAGCAGGAACACAGATGTCTAGTTCTAGGTCGTTTTAAATGCCGGTTGAATTCATTTCCTGATAAGTGAACCACAACACAGAACATGTCATCTGAGAGGACTGCATTCATGGCCGGCACACAGACACAGACACACACACACACAGGCCTGTGTGTCCTTGTCTGTATATATTTACTTCTCTTCTATATGGCCCGACTGACAATACATAGTCCCAGAGACTGACAACACATAGTCCCAGAGACTGACAACACATAGTCCCAGAGACTGACAACACATAGTCCCAGAGACTGACAACACATAGTCCCAGAGACTGACAACACAAAGTCCCAGAGACTGACAACACATAGTCCCAGAGACTGACAACACATAGTCCCAGAGACTGACAATACATAGGCCCAGAGACTGACAATACATAGTCCCAGAGACTGACAACACATAGTCCCAGAGACTGACAACACATAGTCCCAGAGACTGACAATACATAGTCCCAGAGACTGACAACACATTGTTTGGAGGGCATGCAGCATCAAGCTTGATTACGGGTGTGGCTGTAGCAGGGTAACGGTAAACAAGAATTAGGCCCCTTTTGGTTGGCTCCAGGGTGAAGTTTCCCCTTAGATACAGATCTAGGATGAGCTTCCCCCTGCCCCCAATCAACCCTAACCATTAGTGGAGAAAATGCTGAACTGACCCAAGATCAGCATCTAGGGGCAACTTCACCCTATTCCTTTGGGTTGTGTGGTGGATGCAGGGGTAATAATGTGTCTAGGGCCTGTGTTTTAGTAACCTGGTCACAGATTGGTTTGTGCTGTCTCGCCAGCTCCTAGAGTATAGTTGTTCTCGTGCCAAACATACATAACAATGTAATGTCTCTCAGTGGAGGCTACTGAGGGGAGGACGGCTCAAAATAATGTCTGGAATGAAGTGAATGGAATGGTATCAAGCATGTTTAAATATATATATATACATACATATATATATATGTCTAGCACTGAGATGCAGTGCCTTAGACCGCTGGAGTATAATGGTATCAAACACGTATATATTTATATATATAGTATACATTATACTCCAGCGGTCTAAGGCATTGCATCTCAGTGCTAGACGTGTCACTACAGATACCCTGGTTTGAATCCAGGCTGTACCACAACCGGTCTTGATAGGGCGGCGCACAATTGGCCCAGCGTTGTCCGGGTTTGGCCGGTGTAGGCCGTCATTGTAAATAAGAATTTGTTCTTAACTGACTTGCCTAGTTAAAAAAAATATATATATATTTTTAATCCATTATTATGAACCGTTCTCCCCTCAGCAGCCTCCACTGAATTGTCGCTATACAGTGTTTAAGGGAGGTTAATCCTCTTTCACTGGAACAGAGGCTTTGGGCGGGGACATCACTCTATCACTTCTAGTGTAATTCTCTGGATCCACCACACACTTTGCATGGTAAAGGGAGGGGCTTAGACAACAGATTAGATACTGAGAGAAATGTTTCCTGATCTGTTTAGATAACAGTCCCTTTAGGGGCTGGTTTCTCAGACAAAGGTTAAGCCTAGTCCAGGACTAAAAAGCAGCCAGTCCAGGATTAGGCTTCTGTGTCCGGGAAATTGGCCCCTAAAAGTCTAGTTGTTAGTGAAATAATAATGAAAAGATCAAAATCTTAATTTGAATTGTCTGATACTCTATGTGCTGATGTTTGCGGTGTTGAATTTACTAGACTACCAGTGACAATTAGCTGGCTGGCTAAGTCATTCAATGTTAATTCATGTGCATGGTTCCTGTCAAATGAACATAGTAAACGACGATGAAATGAATACGAATGCAACATTATTTCTACCCAGCTGTTTTGATGTTATGTAGTTTGACTTCTTGTGAAATTAACTAAAGGTGGGATGTTTTAGACGTGTAGTGATGAGAATCTAGTGTAAAATACCCAAAACGTATAGTCATGTATGATGTAGACCCCCCCCCCCCCAAAATAAGATCACACAACAAGGATGTCATTCATTAAAAAAATAGTGCTCTTTATTATAAATTATTGAAATGTCATATGAATATAAATATGTGCAAAGTTTTTAGTTCTGCTTGCTTCTGCGATCTCTTTTTCTTCAAACTCGTTCATGCTTCTACTGCAGCCTGTCACCTGGCTAGACAATAATGAATATCTTTATAAAAGATAGGAGAAAACCTGTTTGCATTTTTCTGTCAGTCATGTAAACATTGTCTGGTTTTAAGAAAAATCAATTGAACAGGATGAACCTTAGATGCTCTCTTTGAGAGGAAGAGCGATTCTCAGATTTTAATACATTCAATAGCAAGTGATATCTGGTATCCTGTCTGTGGCACAAATACCACCACATTCATCGGTGTATATTTCCTATCCACTAAGGGCCTACCCGGACTCTATTTCCTCTGTATATAGTGATGTTATTATCTCAAGTATAAAAGCAACACCTCATTCGGGTTTTTTTGTCATGCAAGTATTTGTTGTTCGGTCAAGAAACCGTTTTGTTGGTGAGTTCAGGGCAGGTTTGGCATGTTCAAATCAAAAGCCCTGCCAATCAACCAATCATTACACACATCTGCAACACCTTAAGTCTCAAATATAATTTTCTCCATTCGGCCATTTGTGGCTTCACACTTCTGTAACATTAGGTCATAATTGGTTTGCAGTTCTGGATTTTTTTCTAACGAAATACACAATTATTGACTCAAAGTGTAATGTTGGAGGTGGTGACGTTAAATGTCCCCTTTGGAACATAGGTTAGAATTCCGGTTGCTAGGCAGCTTCCTGGCAAGGCTGAGACAGAGATCCCAGTTTTCCCAGAGGAGGCCAAAATGCTTGGTGCTCCGACCAACGCGTTAATACTTCCAGGCTCAGGGCTAATGTCCATGACTAATATCCAACAGCCAGCTAAGGACAGTCATTACAGCCCATCCTGCTGTAATAGTTGAATGGATAGGAGAGGCTGGTGTGTTTGTGTGTGTCTCTCAGGCCGGTGCCGTGCCACAGCCAGACCCCATGGGTAGCAGCAGTGGGAATGTGTGCTTCGTCAGAGGTGTGAAGGCAGGCAAGATGCTGGCTCAGAGCCTTCATCGACTGAAGAGAGAGAGCGGACCACAGGAGGAAGTTATTAGTCATGCAGTGAGGTTAGAGTTGAGGTTGGGAAATAGTTATTTTCTGGTCCAATCGAAGGCATGCTTGACACACATCTGAACCAATTAGCAGCACGCCGACTGTCCGTTTAGCCTCTCAATGAACCAGTCCTCCTTTCTCTCTCTCTCCTTCTCTCTCTTTCTGTCTCTCTCTCTCTCTTTCTGTCTCTCTCTCTCTCTTTCTGTCTCTCTCTCTCTCTGCATGAATGAGAGTCTGGAAAGTCTGATGACGACGCCCACCTCTTGTCTTTTGGTTGGCAGCCTGTTGAGAGTGACTGGCTGACGTTGGACCAGTATAGCTCTACTCCTCATGGTAACGTTATATCACTCCTGGGCTTGGGAGACAGGTACAGTACAGCCCTTATGAGAACCACAATACCAAGCATCTTCTTCTTACTGTCTCAGACTGACTCATGTTGCTGCCTTCCCCTCTGCCTCGGCACCCTGATGTGGGTGAACCATCCCTCTAAGACACAGATACAGACAGTCATATTCCCCCCCCCCCAGTTCTGTGGGGTACTGCCACACTGTCTCTCACATCGGCCCAAGTTCCCTTCATAACGCCTTTATCAAGTCTGATGCCATCGAGGCACTACATGTCCAGAGAGGGGCCTAGATGGGCGCGTCGTACTCCTGCAGGAACTCTTTGAGCGGGTGGGGAAGCTGGTCCCGTTTGCTGGATATGTCCAGGTGTCCGTTGACTGTTTTCCTACACAGATGCTGCAGGCTGGACATAGTGGAGGAGAAAGGTTTGAGGAGCTCCAGAGGGATCTTCTCCCCTCCAGAGTAGATGTAGTAGGAGGCGTTCCCTCCCCTCGTGTTTTTCTCCACCAACGAAGCCCCTTTGGTGGGTGGCATGTAGTGGTGGACCAGCTTGAGCACGCAGTCGAAGCGGGGCACAGCCTGCATGCTCTTGGGGTCCGTCTGAAGTAAGAAGGACCCAGAGTCACACTGGATGCGCAGGTTCTTGGTGCCAGACGCCGTCTTGACGCTGAGCGTGAAGAAGTGTCGGTTGTCGGAGCTGTCGCGGATCAGGAAGGTGCCGACGGACTCGGTGGCCAGCATGGCGTTGGCCTCCTTGCCATTGATAGAGCCCCAGTAGAAGCCGCTCTCCTGGAGCTTGTGCAGGGTGGTGACGACGAGCTGGTACTGCACCTTGGAGCTGAAGGTCTTGTAACGGTGAGGCAGCCGCATGGTGGTGTCGAAGGGGCTGCTGCTCATGACGGAGTCAAACTTGCTGTGGGCTACCATGGCGCTGCACACTGCTTCTTTGCGACCTGCCTGGTGAGCACTGGGCACCACACAGACAACAGAAGACTAGAAGGAGGAGGTCGGAGAGTAGAGGTCACGAATCTCCCTACAGAGGTCAAGGCCTTTAGTTTTGTTGTTGTTGTGTCTGGAGAGGATAGTCCTGGAGAAAAAGCAGAGAAAATCATCAGTGTCTAAAGTATCTGCTCAGAGTGGACTGATTTGGGCATTGAGTGGACCTCAGGGCATTTGGCAATATGATCCAAATAACTGACGTTTAGTTTATCAACTCAAGATATCCAGTTCTATCATTTTAATTATAGAAATAAATAACAGTCATAAAAGGTTTATTTATAGTGTAATTGTTTTAGGATTGAGAGTAATCTAATACTCCTCAACCCATGTAGCTCCCAGGCAAAGATTATGCTTTGGTTATTATTTCAAATATTCTAATTAAACTTCTCTGGTTACATAGTGGAACATTTTTACCAATGAGGCCCTGGCTATTTTTTGTCCTGTAGCGGACTATTGAGAACCACAAGAAGTAATATGATTCAACACCGCTCATGTTGCTATCGTCACTCCAATTACGCACTGCTACATGATTTATAACCATATTATTTACAACAAATCGCCTATATGGCTATTGTATGTGAAAGGTGAAAGTGAAAACACATTTCAGTAGAATAGACGTGATTTGCAATTAGGCTATCGTGTACTCTGTCCTTCTCATTACAGGAAAGTTTATTTTTTATCTCTGCCCTCCGGCTCAGTCACCGCGGTCAGTTCCAGTAAAGTCGAGCTGGCTACTGAGCGGAATCCTTCAACTGTTGCATCATTTTACATACAAGTCCCATGAAAAAAATCGCTACTTTTAAACAATATAATGTCTTATTTCTTACCTTTTACGGTTTCTCTCTGTACTTGGAACTTTGAAAGTTTATCCAATTGCTTCAATCCCTTGAGTATATTTGTTTCCTTGAGCTTGATATCTTGTGTTGTTCAAATTGTAACAATTGTATCCTTGCTGATGTGCAATGTCCTTTATAGTGTCAGTTGTCCTTTGTCTGTGTTCTACCTTGGACTGACTGGACGTTGCTCGTACATCATTTGCCTCTTTAATGATCGCGCAGCGCTTGCGAGTAGCGCTCATAATGTGTCGGGAGGCTCCACCCCCTTGTTTTTCCAGTAAGGGCCTCTTGGCAGATTGTCAGTAAGAAATAGTTTTTTTAAAAGGACGATTCCTGGTATTCAACAGAGAAGTCCTCCCCTCCCCCGCTGTTCCTCCAAAATGAAGTTATGGAGTTCCAAGCAATAACTTTTCCTTCAGCGAATTGCATGTAAAAACTGTCTGTTATCGCCGTATTGTATTGGCTTTGCTGGTAAAAGTAATGTTATTATAATGCGCTAATTGCATTATAATACCACTGGACTACTATATATTTAGCATGTTATAAACATTATAAGGTAATCAATATGTCCAACCTATTGGTTTGCAGAATAGGCCTATATAGTGGAAAAACATGTTAAAATAATCACATGATCTGATACATTTGACGTTTTAAGAAGTAGTTTAATTAATCTGAGCACTATTGACAGTGGTTGGTAAATGGCCTCATAGTGGAAACAGCCAAACACGCAGATGCAAGCTGTTCCTCTCTGGCAGCGGCTGAATGCTATGCCAGTGCCCCGTAGAGGGCGCCAATATGTTTTGATTGGACAGTTCAAGCTTTATACCTACATTTATAACTTTATTATAGGGACATAGTTTCTTTGGCAATGGCTGTCAGTTTTTTTAGAACTAGCAACATTTTTACATCCTTTGCTTTTCATAGACTACTATCCTATACAGCTCAGTTATCCAGGCTGCATTACTTCCGGCTGTGATAGGGAGTCCCATAGGGCCACGCACAAATTCCCCAGCGTCGTCCGGGTTTGGCCGGGGTAGGCCATCACTGTAAATAAGAATTTGTTATTAACTGACTTGCCTAGTTAAAAAGGTTAAAGAAATAAAAATGGCTAGATCCCAACTGGATAGATGGCTATATGAGACCAAGTCACTACATGCTCACCATGCTCACCATGCTCACCATGCTCACCCTGCTCACCCTGCTCACCCTGCTCACCATGCTCACCATGCTCACCATGCTCATAAACATGTCCATTTCATTCTTAATATCATTTCAATCATTCAATCAAAGTATACATTTGAACGAAAGGAGTTGGGAAATTCGGGACACTACAGGAAGATGTAAATATGGAATAGCTTCTAACAAAACACAAAAACACTGATGGTTTAACATCCCTTAGAGTAAATCACGTGATCTGATACATTTTGTAGTGTAAGACGTTGAACTAGCAGAGCTAGTCGTGTCCAAAATGGCACCCTAGTACTTTAGACTAGGATCAATAGGGCTCTGGTCAACAGTAGTGCACTACATAGAGAACTGGATGTCATTTGGGATGCAGCCCTAGTGTTACACTCCCTGTCTCCATGTACTGTAATGTGTGACTTGTTCCCTACTCATCATCCTCTGTTTCTCCCTTCCTGGTTACTCATCAGAGATCTGACTGACACAAGCCCTGAGGATGGGTTTAACCAGCCAATCTATGGTAATGAAGGTGGTTCAAAAGTGATTAACTTTGCCGGGGGGGAGATCTGAAGAGTTGCATTGGCTCCCTGAGGTAATGCAGAGGCATTAGGCTCAGAGGGCTACTTACGGTCTAGAGGCACACAGGCAACCCGGGCTCAAACACCAGGCCAGGTTCTACCACTCCCTGCCATCTCACCCACCTCAATGTCCCCACTCTAATATTCATCCACCCAGGGAGGGAAGACACCAGGCAGGCAACCCAGGAAGAGAGCGAGAGAAAGAGAGAGAGAGAGAGAGAGAGAGAGAGAGAGAGAGAGAGAGAGAGAGAAGAGAGAGAGAGAGAGAGAGAGAGAGAGAGAGAGAGAGAGAGAGAGAGAGAGAGAGAGAGAGAGAAAGAGAGAGGAGAGACAACTGTGTGCTTATCAAAAGCAAACCAGTAAGTTAGGCAGTGGGCACAGGACATTAACGAGGGCTGCGTGCTCCATTTGATCATTTTCTTAACCAGATCTTTACTGAGAGGGGGATGGGGGAGACTAAAGAGAGAAGGCAGGGGTAGGGCCGGCTCCAGGCACATGTTTTCTCTCTGCCCCGTGGCCTATGGAGCAGCAAGAGGAACTGCCCGTCCCTACCTTGAGGCTATGCTCAAACCCTACACCCCAACCTGAGTACTCAGTTCTGCCACCTCTGGTCTCTTGGCCCCATCTTCCAAAAACATCTGAAACCCTACCTCTTCAAAGAGTATCTTAAATAATCCCACAGCACCCCCCCCCCCCTTAATAATAATACATTGTCTCCCCCCACTAGTACTGACTTTGATAATAGCTACTTTATTGAGGAAAAACATTGTACTATGACTGTGATATATGGTTTTCCCACCTAGCTATCTTAAGATGAATGCACTAACTGTAAGTTGCTCTGGATAAGAGCGTCTGCTAAATTACTAAAATATACATGTAAATGTGACAAAATGAGCAGAATTGCATGACATTTTTTATAAAATTCTCAACTTCTCTCTGACCCATGGCAAAATGTGTAGAATTGCAGGAAATGTATGGATATCGCCATCAAGAGGGGGGCACTAAAATGTTTTGCCTGGGAGGGGGGTACCCCAACCAAATCTGGCTTAGGGCCTCCAAAAGACTAGGGTCAGCCCTGTCAGGGGGGATAATGCCGTATTGGCACAGCTCATAATGAGCTTTGGAGAGAGCCAGCTGTGTCTACAGAGGTGAGTCAGGTGCCTGGTGATTCAGATCAGACCTCTAGACTGGGTGACTAGGGTTGTGTCCTAAATGGCACCCTATTCAAGAGCCCTATGGGTCCTGGTCAAAAGAAGTGCATGACATAGGGGATAGGGTGCCAAATGGGATGCAGCCTAGGGGGGAAAGCAGCCAGTAAGACAACTACACTGTATTCCTGTTGTTTTCCAGAAAACCCTGTTGTGTCATCAGTGTGAGACAGGCACGTGGCTGGTTACCAGGCCCTCCTGGGGGAAGAATGGAAGTGAATAGAGAGGAGACGTGGTGTTGAGTTGGCCCAACCAGGAAAGAGGAAGTCATAGGAATTCATCACACAGCCAGTCTAGGGATCTCATTGTCTTAGACACCTGGCAGACATCAAAGAAGCCATCATATTGTAGCCTACACCGACACCAGAGCAGATTGAATTCAAATGAAAAACAAATTAGTTCATTTAAAGTGCATTATCAGAGTCTTCTTCAGTTTAAAGAGTAAATGATCATTTTTCATTAACAATCAAGGCTGAGAGGAATTACTTTTTAAACAGCGGGGTGGAGGATGACGCAGAATACAAGTTCCAATGTTTCACTGTCTGTCTGCCAACAACTCTGGTCTGTGTACTTAACCTGGAGGGTAGTGGTCAGATCTCTGGTCTGTCCGGGGTCAGCAGGACCTGCCTACTACTAACTGACCTGTAACTGTAACTCCCAGCTCTCCTCTGCTATTCCTGTGTGCTCTCTGTGCATTTGGCAGGACGTCTGAAGAACAGGTTGAGAGGCTTGGCTGGGTAGACACACAAGTATGCAAGCACAAATTCACACACAAAGATGCATGTACACATACACACATACGTACACACACACACACACACACGTACACACACAAACACGTACAGATACACACACACAGAGACATTAAACAAGTCTGTATTCTGTCTCATCAAACAGTCACCCAGGTTTATAGTATGACTAAACCAGAGTAGGTGAGTTACACTTAACAAATACAGCCTAAGGTGTTCCAGTATTGTCTTTCTGTACAAACGTTTTGAGACATTTTACTCTTTACTATTCGCCCTCTCCAAACCTCGAAGTGGAGTGACGAATTGGAGTGAGTTGAAGTGAAGTGACTTGAAGTGGAGTGACCTTTCCTATAGAAGAGGATAGGATGAGGTGCTGTGACTATTTGGTGGTCTGAAACATTCAGCTTCAGGGGGAAGAAACTGCTTCATACTGACTCAGAGACAAGCTTCCAGTATATCCATTTATTGGGCAGAAAAAGGGGGATGAGTGGAGGAATGAAAAGCAGAAAAATATAGTCAGAATTTTAATATTTTGCTGTTCCCGGATTGGCAGAGTTTGATTTAACTGTAACATATCTTAAGAGCTTTTTTTATGCTACTTTTCATGATATTTTCTATGGCATTGCCCTTGACGAACGAAGAAAGGCCTAGCTTTCACTCCTTAGACAGCTGGATACACTGAAGGTTTCAACTCAGGTTGAGGCTACAAAGTTCAACACTTTTGTGAAATGCTATTTGCTGAAACTCCTTTTAGGCCCACAGAAGCAGTTACATGCTGCTCAGATTGAATGTAGATTTAGGCCTCAAGTCCATGCACCCAGCTAGATTGGCTTAAACATAGGCTATACATTTTTCTGTGATAAAATGCAATTGCAGCATGGATTTGGACTCTACTCTTGGTGGATGCTTACAATTTTCAGAATGAGACATGTGTGTCCTCATGCATTCATCTGTAAACACTAAAAGGCCTCCATTTCTAATGGAGGATGGTGAATGAATACTACGGGCCTAATGATCTTATCTCTGTCCTGCTGTGTAGCTTCCATTCATTGACTTTACCACAGGATGTTGGTGGCAACTTAAATGGGGAGGACGGGCTCGTGCTAGTGGCTGAAATGGCATAAGAGGAATAGTATCAAAACCATCAAACACCTGGTTTCTATGTGTTTGATGCCATTCCATTTGCTCCGCTCCAGCCACTATTATGAACCGTCCTCCCCTCAACAGCCTCCACTGGAGTTTACAGTAGATGAAATGTCTAGGGTAAAGTGTTGCATTATTACTGTTGACAGTACAGTACCTGGAAGTGATGGGATATGGAGGAAAGTTCCTGGCACCAGAGCTATCTTATTCCTGTTTGGAGACTAGCACCACCGTAGCTTTAGTTCCTGTTTGGAGACTAGCACCACCGTAGCTTTAGTTTCTGTCTGGAGGTGGTGCACCACTGTAGATGTAGTTCCTGTGTGAGAAAGTAAAATCATACTATACATAGGAATGTGTCAGCTTCTTCTTTCATGTGAAATTCTAAGAATTCTGTGCACAGCTGTAGTGTAATTTGGTAAAACCATAACTTGCCCAATGTAAGTAAGTCATGCTCAGACCATCCCTATTCCCTGATATCGAAATGACCATGACTTCCTGGTTAGTTGAGTAAGACCACTGGGTACAATTACTAAGCAGGCAACATTGATTTCCAGTTAACTGAGCTGAACAACTGACTTATGTATATAAAAAAAATGTTCTGAATGTAGAACAATCCTACAGTGTTTCTAAAACTATGCTAAGCATCTTGAACAGTTACCACATCAAAGAAATATGTCAACACACCATAAAAGCATACTTGTCTGGTGAACTTGATGTTTTAGACTAGTCATGCTTAGAGAGCTGATTTTTGAATGGACAGGGAAGAATAGAGCTTTGTGATGGCTTCCTCCTCACGTATTCAAAATGCATTAACTGGCGCTAAGAAGATTCCGCACAGGCCGCCCAATCATTGTGGTTACCAAAAATATGTTTGATGTATTGTTTTGGCGTGTAGGAAGCGAAGTTAGGACATTTTCCCATGAAATGTCTATTTTCACAGGTTATTTATGTAGATGCTGCAATACATCTCTGGCTTTTCAGGGAAAATATATTTCAGTCTTTTATACTTCCATCTTTTATACATCCAATGTACAAGGGAACAACACATCAAAGTGAAAGCTGAATTGTATTTAAAAAAGATATATAAAAAAGGCAGTGAAAATGTTTTACATGTTGTTAACATTGTGTTCCAAGCTCCCTCGTCTGTATGGAACAGATCTTTATGCCCTCTGGTTATTCCATGAACATTTACACTGAAAGTAATTGTATGGTAGAGGGAGATGTTCCAATTGTTAGTAGACTAATGTAGAACTCACCAATAGGTCTGATTGCTTTAGTAGACTAACGTAGAACTCACCAATAGGTCTGATTGCTTTAGTAGACTAATGTAGAACTCACCAATAGGTCTGATTGCTTTAGTAGACTAATGTAGAACTCACCAATAGGTCTGATTGCTTTAGTAGACTAATGTAGAACTCACCAATAGGTCTGATTGCTTTAGTAGACTAATGTAGAACTCACCAATAGGTCTGATTGCTTTAGTAGACTAACGTAGAACTCACCAATAGGTCTGATTGCTTTAGTAGACTAATGTAGAACTCACCAATAGGTCTGATTGCTTTAGTAGACTAATGTAGAACTCACCAATAGGTCTGATTGCTTTAGTAGACTAATGTAGAACTCACCAATGGGTCTGATTGCTTTAGTAGACTAACGTAGAACTCACCAATAGGTCTGATTGCTTTAGTAGACTAATGTAGAACTCACCAATAGGTCTGATTGCTTTAGTAGACTAATGTAGAACTCACCAATAGGTCTGATTGCTTTAGTAGACTAATGTAGAACTCACCAATAGGTCTGATTGCTTTAGTAGACTAACGTAGAACTCACCAATAGGTCTGATTGCTTTAGTAGACTAACGTAGAACTCACCAATAGGTCTGATTGCTTTAGTAGACTCCCATATCAAAGTGGGCAGATGCTCCTTTGCAAAGTAAAAAAAAAATGGAGGAGCACAGATGAACACACAATGGAAGGTATACCTAGCAGCACTGTTGTGCATGCGTTGCTAGGCATTGGGCAAGATTCTTAGGTTCAACCTCCGATCTCAGGAAGGATATTTCAAAAGATGCAGAATCTTCAGACCACAAAGTAACACTCACACCCACCTATTTCCATCATCAGCATGTTGTGTGACATTTACCGTGCCTGCTAACTCTGATCTGACACTTCTGGCTCTAAGCAATTAATAGGAGGATAGATATGATCCACCACAAGTTTGGTAGTCTTTAATCATCACGGGGAAAGATGGCAGAAAACACTCAAATGAATGTGGGCTGTATCCACCTTGCTGGACAAGGTCTAGCGTTTTTATGGCAGTGAAAACCCTGCTGGGTTTGAGGTCTAATATCTTTGCTGTCTGGGATGAAGCAAGCACACACATTTTCTTCAGGAAATGCAGCTCTTCTAGTTCGGCACTGTTGATTGTGCCAGTAGTTGCGAAGCGTGAAATCAAATTCTCTAAATGGCCGTTCTTCCTCCAGTAAATGCTACACAGCCAGGGTGCTTCTTAACAGGCCAGCCCCTTTCTCTCCTAAACAGTCATTATGGTCCCTTACTGCTGTCAGCATGTGGTCCCAGTCTGGCCTGGAAGACGAAGAGGAACCCACAGTGTTTCATAGAAAAGACACCTGACACTGCTGTACCTGGCTGCTGGATCAAATACCTTAGGGGTTTCCCCCCCACAGCCATCAGACTGGGCTGGGTTAGAGAGACGTGGAGAAAGACGTGTGGAACTACAAGAAACCAGGGGTGGAATTAGATGGGAGGAAAAAGCTTCTGGGGGGAAAGGGTTACTGGGAATTCATCACTGTAAAATCACTAGGAATTCAGTTCAAGAAACCCTTTCAATTCAATAAATCTTTATTGTCCCACGAGAAACATTTGGTTAGAGCACCCCCTGAGCACATATACACAAACATATACAAACAAAATGAAACCAGTTAATCAGTAACACATCCATGATAAAAGACAATTTAAAATGATTCCCCCACCATGTTCCAGCCCAATTCCATCGCTGGTGTTCCTATACACCTTGGTTTGGGGTGAACAGATCCACATTGGGCTAAATGGTCCTGAGATGTAATCAGTTATGTATTGGAGGGCATCACATGCACCACTTAAAACTCATTCCATTCTGTCACATGCCCTGTTCTATTTGTGCCCTTGTGTGCTAATGCCATCACAGCTATAAACAATAAGCCATGGTCAGAGAGGTCTGGATTAATGGTCTCACATCAATCACTCATTATGTTTCCTCAATGTTCTCATGCCACTTGTATTGCACTTTAATGTGCAGGACCTTTATCTCCTGTTTTACCCCATCACTGTGTGTGATTATAATTGTATAAATGTTTCCTCAGTGTTTCCTGAGCTGGAGGATGTCGGAGATGTGCGGGAGGTTGCACTTTGAGGTGCATGTTTTATTGCCCTGTGGTAGGTCAGAAAACATGTCACCGTCACTGTGTGTGATTTGGACTGAAAGCTATACAGTAATGGCCCATTTCCACTGGAAGACATTACCCCAGTGTTTATTGTTGATTCTGGTCTCCACAAGTCCTTGATGTCACCTCTCGCTATGGAAACACAACTCCCCCCAAATAAATAAGGTCCAGATGGGAAAACATCACGACTGTATGTGTCTGGTCCCTCAAGCCAGACACATGGTACAGACATCTAAAAATATTCCTCCCTCCAAATCATTGTTGACATATTTATAACAAAGTTATTTAATGTCTTCTGTGTTGTGACATTATTCCTGGCATCTCTGTGCCAATGGGATGCAAGGCAACGTCCCAGGTGGCACTGATAGATGAGTACACATTCCCAGTAGGATCAATGTTTGTTCGCACCCTGCTATTCTTCCATTGACACTGGCATACAGCCAATGCCATAACTTACAAATGGGCTCCAGAGAAGGGATGGGTTTGTTTAGTTAACAGTGATGGGAAAATACTTTGTATTGTCAATACCAGAGGATTGAGAAACTTCACAGAAGTGGTAGTTGTTTTGTCACTTCCTCACACACACACACAAACACACACACACACACACACACACACACACACACACACACACACACACACACACACACACACACACACACACACACACACACCACACACACACACACACACACACACACACACAGGATAAGAAAACTAACTCAACACACCACACACACACACACACACACACACACATACTTTACCACTTGGTCACTTCCCGTCTGGTTTTATTTCTGGCATGAGCCTAAGGTGAGACAATGAGAGGAATAGAGAACGCTGCTGGGTTCAAGTGGAAGATGGGACAATCACGTGATGGAGTTACCAAAAAGGAAGGCGCGTGTTTCAATTTTGCCATGTGCATTGAGGTAGGCACTATTAGGAGGTTCTCTAAAGCTACTGTTGACTTGAATATTTAGTCCCCTGGGGGTGAAACCTGTTTTCTGAGGAAGACCTGGCGAGAAGAGAAGTGAGACTAGAATGAGAAAACGCATCATGTGCCTGACGAGTGTTGGAATCTCGACAGTCATATATTTGAAGGGAGGTTGTGAGAATGGAGAATGGAAAATCCTGCATGATATTATTACTGTCACATTCGTGGCTCTGTCGTGGTTTTGAGGAAGCAGTTAAAGATGGAAGGGAGTGTCACTAACGTCATGAGGCCAACCTGACAATGTGTCAATGTGCACCACAAGTGACCAAAACTCCTTGGATGTGAATAGTAACAGATACTGTCTTTCTTTTCAGTGAACTGCACATGATACAGGAGTAGTCATTAGAGGCTGTGAAATTCACGTGAATTCCATAACCATTAAATTAACATTAGTAGGAAACAGTATATTTGAAATACTCATTTGATTGACATAATGAATGATAATTGACAATGTGAATTTCCTGAAAATTATGGACAAAGCCACTCTGTGCAGATTTACTGGCACGCTAATAACACTATCTGTGCCACCCACCACATGAAATGTTCATTAAATGGCCATAGGGCAATTCTGGCAAATGTCAAATGGGCTGGTCCATCTTAAGACCAGTGGGCCACTCTAAATTAGGGCTTGAGGAAAATATTTGCCTGTGTGTTAGAAGTGCCCGGCTGGATTTCTAGTCCCAGTCCGTCCCTGGAAGTTGTATTCATATTATGAGGTCACTCAGGTCACCCCTATTGAGGTGTGTTTAAATCCCATTTTGGCAACAACCGTTCCCCTCAAAGTCCACACACTCCCGAACAGATACACAATGCAGAGGGTGGTGGTGGATGGGCCATATATATATATCCATTTCTTTCTAATAATAAAATAAACAAATACACAATACAATACTAAACCGTTCTAGACAGAAACAGCACATATGATATACTGTCACGTCCTGACCCTTGTAAAATGTCATTTTCTATAGTAGAGTAGGTCAGGGAGTGACAGGGGGTGTTTTTGGGTGGTTTTCTTGTTATCTGTTTCTATGTTGTTTTTCTAGGTTTCTATTTCTTGTTGGGGTTGTTGGGATGATCTCCAATTAGAGGCAGCCGGTTCTCGTTGTCTCTAATTGGAGATCATATTTATGTAGGGGGTTTTTCCATTTGTGTTTGTGGGTTGTTAATTTTTGAGTAGTGTTATTTTCTCTGCGTCACGGTTTGTTGTTTTGTTGTTACAAGTATTTTGGTGTGTTGCAAACGTTTCACGGAATAAATAAATATGGGGAACCACAACCATGCTGCGCGTTGGTCCAATCCTTTGAACAGCCACGACCTATACAGTGTGTTCCATAGTATAATCTGCATTATACTGGATATTACACATCATAGGTTTACACTAGATCCCCCAAATAACTGGAGGGTTGCTATGGGTGTGGGACAATCGGGGGTTACATTTTCTAATAACTTTCATGAGCCAATCAAAAGCCATTATGAATGCTTTTAAATGCTTCATAAATGATTATACATCCACTGGGTTTACAGATAGGAAGTGTGCCAGCAACGTGATCAACGGCCCCGTCAGGAAATCTGATTCCATCATCTTTCTGAGATAATAGGATTCATTTGATCCTACATCCACTCAGAGACAGACTGGGACCACGAATCGGTCTGGCATTTCTGACACATCGGGTAATTTTTTTCCCAGAGGCCCACATTATTAGCCAAATAATGATCATTCTTGTCACGTCCTGACCAGTGAGAAGGGTCATTTTGCCATAGTAGTATGGTTAGGGCGTGGCAGGGGGGTTGTTTTGTGTGTTTTGGGGTTGGTTTGTTTCTAGGGGAATTTGTTCTAGTTTTCTGTTTCTATGTTTCATTTTCCATGTGTGGCCGGGTATGGTTTCCAATCAGAGGCAGGTGTCTTTCGTTGTCTCTGATTGGAAGCCATACTTAGGCAGCCTGTTTTTCTTTGGGTTTTGTTTTTCTTTGGGTTTTGTTTGTTCCGTTTAGTGATTGTACCTTACGGAACTGCTGAGCGTTTATTATTTTGTTGTTGAAGTGCATTCATTAAAATCCAAAGATGAGCACTATACACGCTGCGCCTTGGTCTAATCCTTTCGACGCTTCTGAACAAAATCCCCAATTTAGACTGACCCACTGGTCCTTAAAATGGACCAGCCCATCTGGCATTTTACCAAACTGCCCTATGGCCAGTTCATTTCTGCCTCCACCTATCTCATTCAGCCCCATTACAGCCTCCACCATCAGTCCATCAGTATTGAACGTACAATGAGGAGATGGAGAAACGGAGAAGCCAATGACATAATGGGAATCTTAGAAATGGACTTCGATTCCCACAAACCCCCAAAATAGCCGTCTGATGTCATCAGGCAGATGGTAAATAATCTGTCTGCACCATAATAGCAAAGGTTGTTTGGCTGAAAAGAGACTCTGAATGGGCTTTGTAGACACACACACACACACACACACACACACACACACACACACACACACACACACACACACACACACACACACACACACAGACCTGCAAACACACGCACAGAGACACACACAGACATACAGAGACAAACACAGAGACACACAGAGACACGCACAGAGACACGCAGAGACACACACAGAGATACACAGAGACAGAGATACGCACAGAGAGACACAGAGACACACAGAGACACAGATACACACAGAGACACACGTAGAGACACACAGAGACACACAGATACGCACAGAGACACACAGAGAGACACAGAGACACACAGAGACACAGAGACACACGTAGAGACACAGAGAGACACAGAGAGAGACACAGAGACACACAGATACGCACCGAGACACACAGAGAGACACAGAGACACACAGAGACACAGAGACACACGTAGAGACACACGTAGAGACACAGAGAGACACACATCCATAAAGCCATCTATAACACGGTAGTAGTAACCTGATCCTGGGCAGTGCCAGTAAGCAGTGTCTGACATATCTGGATGGATTTAGAGTGCATGTGTAAGGTTCCAACACGGTCCAGGATACAGGGGTTGCTGTGCATCAATGTCCTGCGGAGGGTTGGGCCTTGACAACGTGTTATACCAGGTCTGCAAGAAAACACTGTTACTTTACGGGAATATTCACTAGCGCTGCAGAAAGCCACTGTAACTTTACGGGAATATTCACTAGCGCTGCAGAAAGCCACTGTAACTTTACAGGAATGTTCACTAGCGCTGCAGAAAGCCACTGTAACTTTACGGGAATGTTCACTAGGGCTGCAGAAAGCCACTGTAACTTTACGGGAACGTTCACTAGGGCTGCAGAAAGCCACTGTAACTTTATGGGAACGTTCACTAGGACTGCAGAAAGCCACTGTAACTTTACGGGAACGTTCACTAGCGCTGCAGAAAGCCACTGTAACTTTACGGGAACGTTCACTAGGACTGCAGAAAGCCACTGTAACTTTACGGGAACGTTCACTAGGGCTGCAGAAAGCCACTGTTACTTTACGGGAACGTTCACTAGGACTGCAGAAAGCCACTGTAACTTTACGGGAACGTTCACTAGGACTGCAGAAAGCCACTGTAACTTTACGGGAACGTTCACTAGGGCTGCAGAAAGCCACTGTAACTTTACGGGAACGTTCACTAGGGCTGCAGAAAGCCACTGTAACTTTACGGGAACGTTCACTAGCGCTGCAGAAAGCCACTGTAACTTTACGGGAACGTTCACTAGGACTGCAGAAAGCCACTGTAACTTTACGGGAATGTTCACTAGGGCTGCAGAAAGCCACTGTTACTTTACGGGAACGTTCACTAGGACTGCAGAAAGCCACTGTAACTTTACGGGAACGTTCACTAGGACTGCAGAAAGCCACTGTAACTTTACGGGAACGTTCACTAGGGCTGCAGAAAGCCACTGTTACTTTACGGGAACGTTCACTAGGACTGCAGAAAGCCACTGTTACTTTACGGGAACGTTCACTAGGACTGCAGAAAGCCACTGTAACTTTAGGCCAACGTGTTTAATGGAGGTGGTTCAGTCAACAATGCACACTCCTTTGATGAGAAACCTTGTCTCAGACTTGAAGACTGGCGTTAACTCCCCAAGATTATGGAAAGGCTTTAGCTCAATGGGCTAAGGCGACCTGGGTTTCATGCATGATCTAACTTTGATAAGTCACCTTTACTGCATAGTCTAAACTAGTGTCTGGAGGCTTTGACTCAGCCACAGATGTTTGTGGACACATAACTCCCTCACCCATCACCCAGGATGCACTGGGCTCCTCATCCAGAAGAAAACACTTTGTGTTCCAGTGTTCCTGCTGCAGTAAATGAGGCCATATGTGACTGAATGACGAGGTCTGAGAGGATCACCAGGTATAGAACAATGAAACTTTCCTGTTGTAAAGAAGGTTGTTCAGTGACCCCATTCCACGTGATGAGTAAAGTTTATTTATTATGAACCTTTATTTAACCAGGCCACTTAAGAACCCATTCTGATTTACAATGACAGCTAGGAGGTAACCTTGCTTGATCACTAGCGTTGGTGCCCCGGGCACTGTCTCATTGAGAGGCTAGGACCTGGATTCAACCCCAGTCAGTCACACTGACTGTAGGCACAGTCTTACTATCAGTGGGATCAATCATTCTCATTGACCACCTGGGAGAGTGTAACACCAGGGATTCTGGTCTTG
Organism: Salmo salar; assembly: GCF_965601325.2. Lineage (NCBI taxonomy): Eukaryota > Metazoa > Chordata > Actinopteri > Salmoniformes > Salmonidae > Salmo > Salmo salar. Next base: position 90,182,803 of record NC_138293.1, on the reverse strand, counting down.
AATACAGACTCAGTCCTTGATCAGCATGTTGCTGAGTGGCTGTTGTCTCTTGTGGGTGTTCTGGATGTTCTATTCAAGTGTTTCCTGCTCTGCAGGGTGTTCTGGGTACTGGATGTTCTATTCAAGTGTTCCCTGCTCTGCAGGGTGTTCTGGGTACTGGATGTTCTATTCAAGTGTTCCCTGCTCTGCAGGGTGTTCTGGGTACTGGATGTTCTATTAAAGTGTTTCCTGCTCTGCAGGGTGTTCTGGGTACTGGATGTTCTATTCAATTGTTCCCTGCTCTGCAGGGTGTTCTGGGTACTGGATGTTCTATTAAAGTGTTTCCTGCTCTGCAGGGTGTTCTGGATGTTCTATTAAAGTGTTCCCTGCTCTGCAGGGTGTTCTGGGTACTGGATGTCCTATTAAAGTGTTCCCTGCTCCGCAGGGTGTTCTGGGTACTGGATGTTCTATTAAGTGTTTCCTGCTCTGCAGGGTGTTCTGGGTACTGGATGTCCTATTAAAGTGTTCCCTGCTCTGCAGAGTGTTCTGGGTACTGGATGTCCTATTAAAGTGTTCCCTGCTCTGCAGGGTGTTCTGGGTACTGGATGTTCTATTAAAGTGTTTCCTGCTCTGCAGGGTGTTCTGGGTACTGGATGTTCTATTAAAGTGTTTCCTGCTCTGCAGGGTGTTCTGGGTACTGGATGTTCTATTCAATTGTTCCCTGCTCTGCAGGGTGTTCTGGGTACTGGATGTTCTATTAAAGTGTTTCCTGCTCTGCAGGGTGTTCTGGATGTTCTATTAAAGTGTTCCCTGCTCTGCAGGGTATTCTGGGTACTGGATGTCCTATTAAAGTGTTCCCTGCTCTGCAGGGTGTTCTGGGTACTGGATGTTCTATTAAAGTGTTTCCTGCTCTGCAGGGTGTTCTGGGTACTGGATGTTCTATTAAAGTGTTTCCTGCTCTGCAGGGTGTTCTGGGTACTGGATGTCCTATTAAAGTGTTTCCTGCTCTGCAGGGTGTTCTGGGTACTGGATGTCCTATTAAAGTGTTTCCTGCTCTGCAGGGTGTTCTGGGTACTGGATGTCCTATTAAAGTGTTTCCTGCTCTGCAGGGTGTTCTGGGTACTGGATGTTCTATTCAAGTGTTCCCTGCTCTGCAGGGTGTTCTGGGTACTGGATGTTCTATTAAAGTGTTTCCTGCTCTGCAGGGTGTTCTGGGTACTGGATGTTCTATTAAAGTGTTTCCTGCTCTGCAGGGTGTTCTGGGTACTGGATGTCCTCTTTAAGTGTTTCCTGCTCTGCAGGGTGTTCTGGGTACTGGATGTTCTATTAAAGTGTTTCCTGCTCTGCAGGGTGTTCTGGGTACTGGATGTCCTCTTTAAGTGTTTCCTGCTCTGCAGGGTGTTCTGGGTACTGGATGTCCTCTGAGCTCTGAGCTCCACTCATTGTTCACCTCCTTTCTTGCTGCACCCCCAACCTCCAGTACCTGTCTGTAACCATTGTTTTGTACTTTCTCTATTGCGCTGGTCTTTTTGTGTGGTAGTTCCTCAGAGTGAGTCATGCACAGATTACATCTTTTCTCTCTCAGTCCTGTGTTAGAATTCCCTCACTCCTACACGTACGGTCAGTGACCTCTGGAAACAGAAGAACAGTGTCCCTAACTAACAGTAAGGTATTGTTACAAAATCTCTCACAGGGTGTTTCGAACCAGCACCAAGTTCATTAACAATCATCTAACAATAACCCATGTAATGAAACAGATGTGTGAAATATGCCCCTGGTGGTAGGCTTGCAGCTACATCAACTTTGAAGTAAATGTTTTTTTTGCAGTGTTACAATACACACTCACAAATTTGTGGATTCCACATTGGTAAGAACCTCCCATACAGACAGAGGGACTTGAACCCAGCTGATCCTGGATCAGAGTGACTTGAACCCAGCTGATCCTAGATCAGCCATCTTAGCAGAGAGCTACTGAGCCCTGTTCCTCTCAATGGCATTTCCTCTGGTCCCCTCCCTACCGGACCCTCCTATACAGACAGGACATTCTTCTGGAGCCTGTCCAAGTTCCTGCCTCTTTTCCCTCTTCCCGGTCCTCCTACCGTGCCATTCCTAGAAGGAGAGTGAGAGAGAACAGAGAGACCCCAGAAGGAGAGAGAGAGAACATACTTTCACAACACCACACTGTAAACGAACAACCTGCCTGGGGCACTTACTCCAGAAATACTGTGTGCGTCCCTTTGGGCCCTGGTCAAAAGTAGTGCAATATATAGGGATTACGGTGCCATTTGGGACACACAGAGATCCAGGAATGCTGCTGTTCCTGCTTGTCTCTGTGCCAGGAATCATCTGATCAACTGTTATCTAGATGATGTGATAGGGTGCTGCTTCAGTTCATCTTCTATATCAAAAAAGTGTCTGTAGCACTCAGTTAACTAGTATAGGTGCTATCCTTTAGTGGATTCCACATTCTCAGCAAACTGACTCAACGAAAATAAATGATGCATTTTCACTCTATTGTAAACCCACTTTTATTTACAGAGCTGGTCTATTGCAGAAACGGTTTGGTTCTCAGACCTTCCTGAGGCTGCGTGCAAAGAGAAGTGAGATGTTTTCTTTATTGTCTTTTGTAAACACAGACTGAGACAAAACGTTTCCCCCATGATTGGCAATCCGCCAGCAGAGTTGTCCTATGTATAGAATCAGCAGAAATCTCTAGAACCGCCATGTTTTTCTTCGCCATGCCCTGACGTGTACTGTAAGCACTGTGTTACATTGGTTTAGAACTGATGAATATTTCCCAGAACGAGAGCCAGTCACTAACCCGCTTCAGAAAATCCCACACTCACACAACCCCTCTGGGACAAACAACTGAACTTGTTGTCCTATTCACACAGGCTCTCAACAGAACAAGAAGCCCAGCAGTTCATCAGCCCCTCCCCTGGAGAAACATTTATTTGATCTTCTTTCCTGGTATTTGTGTTAATATAGTCCAAGACCTAGACTGGAATACATTTATTTTTCTCCTCTATAATTGTCATTTCATAGGAACAGGACAAATACTCTGTACGAAGAGATGGTAATTTAGGGATGGAACAAGCTACCCCATTTATGAAAGACAATACATATTTGTCTGTGTGTTGTGTTTCTCAGTGAGACTGTGTCATAGAAATAGAGGTCCCAGTGAGACTGTGTCATAGAAATAGAGGTCCCAGTGGAACTGTGTCATAGAAATAGAGGCCCCAGTGAGACTGGGTCATATAAATAGAGGACCCAGTGAGCCTGGGTCATAGAAATAGAGGACCCAGTAAGACTGGGTCATAGAAATAGAGGCCCCAGTGAGACTGGGCCATAGAAATAGAGTCCCCAGTGAGTCTGGGTCATAGAAATAGAGGCCCCAGTGAGACTGGGCCATTAAAATCGAGGGACTTCCTTGTTCTTTGTTGGTTTGTAGGACATTCAGGTACCGGAGCAAATGTACCACTTTACCTGGTGGCCTGCCAAGAGGTGTACGTACTTTATGTTCTTTCACGTTGTGTACTTCCTAAGTTGTCTGATATTTAGGTCAGTGGGTTGTGCTTTCATTCTGTGTTCGCAGATGAGGAAAGAGTAATTGGCACTTTAAACATTATATCCTACACAACAGGTATAACACATTGTAAGACTTGTCATAAACATTATATCCTACACAACAGGTATAACACATTGTAAGACTTGTCATCAACATTATAGCCTACACAACAGGTATAACACATTGTAAGACTTGTCATCAACATTATAGCCTACACAACAGGTATAACACATTGTAAGACTTGTCATAAACATTATAACCCACACAACAGGTATAACACATTGTAAGACTTGTCATCAACATTATAGCCTACACAACAGGTATAACACATTGTAAGACCTGTCATCAACATTATAGCCTACACAACAGGTATAACACATTGTAAGACTTGTCATAAACATTATAGCCTACACAACAGGTATAACACATTGTAAGACTTGTCATAAACATTATAGCCTACACAACAGGTATAACACATTGTAAGACTTGTCATAAACATTATAGCCTACACAACAGGTATAACACATTGTAAGACTTGTCATAAACATTATAACCCACACAACAGGTATAACACATTGTAAGACTTGTCATAAACATTATAGCCTACACCAGTGGTTGCCAAAGTAAGGGGTCAGAAGGGGTAGGGGGGGGCGCAGGGTCCGACTTTGAATGGTTGATATCTCAGGCTTATATGTGCTGTGTGTATAATAGCCTGGGGATGACGTTACACCAAGAAACACTTACCTTGATGAAAGCCCCCAACCTAAAGAAACACTTACCTTGATGAAAGCCCCCAACCTAAAGAAACACTTACCTTGATGAAAGCCCCCAACCTAAAGAAACACTTACCTTGATGAAAGCCCTCAACCTAAAGAAACACTTACCTTGATGAAAGCCCCCAACCTAAAGAAACACTTACCTTGATGAAAGCCCCCAACCTAAAGAAACACTTACCTTGATGAAAGCCCTCAACCTAAAGAAACACTTACCTTGATGAAAGCCCTCAACCTAAAGAAACACTTACCTTGATGAAAGCCCTCAACCTAAAGAAACACTTACCTTGATGAAAGCCCTCAACCTAAAGAAACACTTACCTTGATGAAAGCCCCCAACCTAAAGAAACACTTACCTTGATGAAAGCCCCCAACCTAAAGAAATTGAAAGTGTCTTTCTTCTGGAACCAAGTTACATGTTCCTCAGTACACAGACACAGACACGAACGCAACAAAACAAGCCATACCGTGCGGTGCTGGGCTCAGTCAGGTCTTTGACTCATTCACCCACTCCCCTGCTGAAAGATTAGCCACAAAATGTTGGCACCATCGTAACAGGTTGTAATCAAGCCCTGATCTCCATGGGAACAGAAGAGGAAAACCTGGTGTGGTAGTCTCAGGTTGGACTACTCCGAATCATCTTGGTTCTGACACACACACACACACACACACACACACAGACACAGACACACACACACACACACACACACACACACACACACACACACACACACACACACACACACACACACACACACACACACACACACACACACACACACACACACACAGACACGCACGCACGCACACACACACACCGACAGACACAGACACACACACAGATACACACACAGACACACACACACAGACACAGACACACAGACACACACACCGACAGACACAGACACACACAGAGACACACACAGACACACATACACACACAGACACAGACACACACACACAGACACAGACACACACATAGACACACACAGACACACACACCGACAGACACGAACACAAGTTGTGCAGGTCCATCAACTAATGTAAATACCTCTCACACTCTGCAGTAACCTGTGGATCATGAGAGAACCTTGATAAATCAACAGAACGTTAACACTTTATGTAGTGTCCTGTAATACTTGGTTTGAAGTGAGACGTCTTTGGTCATTCATAACACATCCATAAAGACTTAATTTAAACTTCACTACTTAATTTAAAGTCAGACACCTTTGGTTTTTTATTTTTAATACATTTGCAAAAATTTCTAAAAACTCTTTTTGCTTTGTCATTTTGGGTATTGTGTGTTGATTGATCAAAGGTAAAAAAGATTTAATCAATTTTAGAATACGGCTGTAAAGTAACAAAACGTGGAAAAAGTCAAGGTGTCACGTTCTGACCAGTAAAGGGGTTATTTGTTATTGTAGTTTGGTCAGGACGTGGCAGGGGGTGTTTGTTTTATATGGTTTGGGGTATGTTGGGCAATGTGTTTATATAGAGGGGTGTTTGTTTAGAGTGTTCCGGGGTTTTTGGTTAATGTTCTATGTTAGTATATTTCTATGTTCTAGTCTAGTATTTCTATTTCTATGTTTAGGGTTTTTGATTGACCTTCAATTGGAGGCAGCTGTTCCTCGTTGCCTCTGATTAAAGGTCCTATGTATAGGGATGTTTTGCTATGGGGGTTTGTGGGTAGTTGTCTCCTTGTTTAGTGTTTGTGCACCTGACAGGACTGTTTCGTTATCGTCGTTATTTTTGTATGCGTGTTTGTTTCGGTTTTCCCTTCTTTCTGCCATTAAAAAAGAAGATGAGTATACATATTCCCGCTGCGTTTTGGTCTCATCATTACGACACCCGTTACACAAGGGGTCTGAGTACTTTCACTGGGCTGCTGGCCTTTTACTCCATCCATTCCAATGGCTGAATCACATCACATGTGGCCTACTGCACTACAGAAAACCCGCTAACCAAACAACAGTGCACGCACACTCAAAGGCAACCCGCTAACCAAACAACAGTGCACGCACACTCAAAGGCAACCCGCTAACCAAACAACAGTGCACGCACACTCAAAGGCAACCCGCTAACCAAACAACAGTGCACGCACACTCAAAGGCAACCCGCTAACCAAACAACAGTGCACGCACACTCAAAGGCAACCCGCTAACCAAACAACAGTGCACGCACACTCAAAGGCAATTACACTCAACAATCTAAGTTTCTTCGTTTTTTTCCCAGACCACAAAAGTAATCCCTGATGTGGTTTAAGCATTGTTGTGAACACAGAAAATCACATTAGTCTTTTATTTTAATAAAAAAGTGTATCCTACACAACAGGTATAACACATTGTAAGACTTGTTATAAACATTATAGCCTACACAACAGGTATAACACATTGTAAGACTTGTCATAAACATTATAGCCTACACAACAGGTATAACACATTGTAAGACTTGTCATAAACATTATAGCCTACACAACAGGTATAACACATTGTAAGACTTGTCATAAACATTATAACCCACACAACAGGTATAACACATTGTAAGAATTGTCATACCCCCTTATAGTATAATCTCATAATGATCCTATCTAAATAACAGGTATTGTCAGATGACTGACCCCCGTATATTATAATATCATAATAATCCTGTCTAAATAACAGGTATAGTCAGTCTGTTTTGCAGCATATCAATATGTAATGTATTACAAACCTTATAATAAGAACATTTTAAAGGGGAATGGAAACACTTTAGTTACAGTTACAGTTAGCTGGCTTTCCTAGTGGTTCCATCGACTGTTTCTTGAGCAACAGAGAACAGTATTTAGATATTGCCGTCTATTCATTTTTCAAAGGGCTCAAACATGCTACTAACAAGTAATACAACATTATACCTGTTGATTATATGTAATGTGTTATCATTCACAGAGACACAGAACATAACAGGGAGTGGAGAATAATCTCACTCCACACATTCAACAGACGTCCTGATCCATCCTCAAAAACCATGTGAAGAGAAATGTTGGGGAAAAAAACAAGCAAAATTTTACCAGTAACCTACCAGTAATCTACCAGTAATCTACCAGTAATCTTACCATTAATTTTACCAGTAATCTACCAGTAATTTTACCAGTAATCTACCAGTAATCTACCAGTAATCTTACCAGTAATCTACCAGTAATCTTACCAGTAATGTTACCAGTAATCTACCAGTAATTTTACCAGTAATCTACCAGTAATTTTACCAGTAATCTACCAGTAATCTTACCAGTAATCTACCTGTAATCTACCAGTAATCTTACCAGTAATCTACCAGTAATCTACCAGTAATCTTACCAGTAATCTACCAGTAATCTTACCAGTAACCTTACCAGTAATCTACCAGTAATCTTACCAGTAATCTTATCATTATGCTGCTACAGTCATAAAGCAAATAGGCAATGCACATTATAGCAATTTATCATAAAGTATTCAAACAAACAACTGATCAAAAATAATTTATTCATCGGTTTCCCAAAAATAGGACTGTTTATTTATGATTACCATCTTATCTTGGTTTTGATTAGTTAGACCTGATACACTGGGTCAGTTAATCTATGCTTGTGTTGCATTGTTGGGTAGAGTTTTGTCAGGTCAAAAAATATTTCAATACATTTTTGTTCTTTATCAGATGCTCTTATCCATTCACTGATTCCCAGAATGCAAGGGCAGCAGCATTCACTATGACAAGATAAAGTCGCCTGGTGTAATCTCTGCCCTGTGAGAATGAAGACAATGTTGTATTGTGTTAGGCTTATACTTGTTTGTCCCGTTGGCCCTGTGTCTCTCCAGCGTCCTCGATGACTTGTTTGCACATGGGACTTGTCTATTGTGTGTGTGGGGGTTCCCTCACTCCCTTTCTTAGAAATCCTGCTGGAGGTAGCTTCCAGGAAGAAGCCAGTGTCTATCTGAAGAAGTCAGGATTCCTGAAGGGATTTGAACAGGATATGAGGTCATAGTGTAAAACACTAAAACAGACCCAGCAGCTCAGTGTACCACTTTACTATGTGTTTACCATTCTAAGCATCTTCACACACACCACACACACACACACACACACACACACACACACCACACACACACACACACACACCACACACACACCACACACACACACACACACCACACACACACACACACACACACACACACACCACACACACTAGACATGGCCTAAACAAATCAATGTCTCATGACCATTGTTTGAAAGTGCTTGCTAGTCATTATCATGTTACAGAGCATGCCGTGTCATAGAGCTACGGTAAATAAAGTGCTGAGTTTTCATTTGAATGCGTGGTAGCGGTGAGTATGAGTGAAGGGCTCCACGGAGTCTGTGTGGTGAAGAGCTTGTTTTATCAGTGTGATTAGAGGACCACCACAGTGACTGGTGTTCCTGTCTAATAGCTAGCTGTGTGCTTTGTACTGTAGTCACTGGAGTTCCAGCAAACTGACGGGGAGCCCATGACTGTGTCCCAAACAGCACCTTATTCCCTACGTAGTGCACTCCTTTTGACCAGGGATCCAGTAGTGGACAATAGGGAACAGGGTTCCATTTGAGGTGTATGCCCACACTAGGAGCACATGCTCTAAAGTGAAACAATGTCAAGTTCAAAGCATTCTGGCATACCCAGGCTAACCTCACCACAGTTACTTTAGTTTACAGCTACATTTGGAAAGACAGCCCTTAAAAAAGGAGAGAGTTTGTGTAGTTGTAGGAGCGTTGACGTGGGAATAAACAGGCCTATCTGAGTCAATACGGCAGGCTTTTTCTCCTGCCTGACGGGCCAGGGCCAAATGAGGTCAGGGCCTGTTGCCCGGGGCACTGTGGGGTGCGGCCCAGACGCCCCTCTCCCGTCGCGGTGGGGCCGAGGAGGCAGGGGGAGGCAGCCGTGCTTCTGGGAAACCGTCTGGCTCTAATTGAAGCCTGACTGGCCTCACATGTCTCCACTTAGCCGGAGGAGGAGAGGAGAGGAGGAGACGGTTGATCCCGCTGGCCCTGGCTGACTGAATGCCTGAAAGATGTGGGCGGTGTTCATTAGGTACGAAACTGAGAAAAAAGGGGCCAGAAGGAAGTGAAACAGGGGGGTACTATCTGATCTTGTCCAATAAGAATGGTTTGTTTTAGTTTTCCGTTGCAAAACGCTTTGAAACTTTTTGCTACGGTGTACATTAACCTCCCTGCGTCCCACCTAGTCAACAGCCAGTGGAATCGCGTGGCGCGAAATACAAATACCTCAAAAATGCTATAACTTCAATTTCTCAAACATATGACTATTTTACACAATTTTAAAGACAAGACTCTCGTTAATCTAACCACATTGTCCGATTTCAAAAAGGCTTTACAGCGAAAGCAAAACATTAGATTATGTCAAGAGAGTACCCTGCCAAAAATAATCACACAGACATTTTCAAAGCAAGCATATATGTCACAAAAACCCAAACCACAGCTAAATGCAGCACTAACCTTTGATGATCTTCATCAGATGACACTCCTAGGACATTATGTTATACAATACATGCATGTTTTGTTCAATCAAGTTCATATTTATATAAAAAAACAGCTTTTTACATTAGCATGTGATGTTCAGAACTACCATACCCACCGCAAACTTCCGGTGAATTTACTAAATTACTAATGATTAACGTTCACAAAATACATAACAATTATTTTAAGAATTATAGATACAGAACTCCTTTATGCAATCGCGGTGTCAGATTTTAAAATAGCTTTTCGGCGAAAGCACATTTTGCAATATTCTGAGTACATAGCCCGGCCATCACGGCTAGCTAATTTGACAGCCACCAAGTTTGGCCCTCACCAAACTCAGATTTACTATAATTAAAATTGGATTACCTTTGCTGTTCTTCGTCGGAATGCACTACCAGGACTTCTACTTCAACAACAAATGTTGTTTTGATTCCAAATAATCCATAGTTATATTCAAATACCTCCGTTTTGTTCGTGCGTTCAAGTCACTATCCGAAGGGTGACGTGCGAGCGCATTTCGTGACAAAAAAATTCAAAATATTCCATTACCGTACTTCGAAGCATGTCAAACGCTGTTTAAAATAAATTTTTATGCTATTTTTCTCGTAAAATAATATTCCAACCAGGCTGAAAGAAAAAAATGGAGAATTCTCATGAACGCGCTTCTCAGTCTCACTGTTCCCAGGCTGACCACTCACAAACAGAGCTGCTGTACTTCGCCCAGAGACTGCAGACACCCCATTACACTTTCTGGTGCCTTCTGAGAGCCAATGGAAGCCTTAGAAAATGTCAGGTTACAGCAGAGATGCTGTATTTTCGATAGAGATGCAACTAAAGGACAACAAATTGTCAGACAGGGCACTTCCTGTATGGAATCTTCTCAGGTTTTGGCCTGCCATATGAGTTCTGTTATACTCACAGACACCATTCAAACAGTTTTAGAAACTTTAGAGTGTTTGCTATCCAAATCTACTAATTATATGCATATTCTCATTTCTGGGCAAGAGTAGTAACCAGTTTAAATCGGGTACATTTTTTATCCGGCCGTGCAAATACTGCCCCCTAGCCCCAACAGGTAAATGAACTACCCTGCAGTGTGCTCAGTTTCATTCCCCCTCATTAGCCCAACCACATCATCATACAGGTGTGGGATCTTCATTTGAGCCAGTTTGCCACTGCAGCAACAGGAAATGTGAATTATTATGTGGATTGTAATTAATGGACTTTTTTGTTGGGGTTGATATATTTTTTGTAAGGGTAAATCAAGTCTGAAATATCAAAGGAAATTACAAATTTCAGAAGCCTTTAAACCTCAAATGCACTATAAGTTTTAAATGTCCTGCATTTCAGGAACGTTCTCCTGCAACAGGGTGATCAAATTAAGATCCTACATCTGTACATTCACAACCCTCTCATTGCACAGTCCCTCACAGCCCCTCCTGGACGTGGGCCAAAGCCAAGTGAATGACTGCATGTAGTGGTATAGTATGGGAAGGTATTTCACTACGCCCGTCCTGTTGGCTTGGAGTGTTAGGGAATGCTGACCGAGCCCTATGGGACACACAGCCAGTCCAGGGCCTGTATTCACAAAGCCCCACGGCACAGCAAGCCAGTCCAGGGCCTGTATTCACAAAGCCCTACAGCACAGCAAGCCAGTCCAGGGCCTGCATTCACAAAGCCCTACAGCACAGCTAGCCAGTCCAGGGCCTGTATTCACAAAGCCCTACAGCACAGCTAGCCAGTCCAGGGCCTGTATTCACAAAGCCCTACAGCACAGCTAGCCAGTCCAGGGCCTGTATTCACAAAGCCCTACGGCACAGCTAGCCAGTCCAGGGCCTGTATTCACAAAGCCCTACAGCACAGCTAGCCAGTCCAAGGCCTGTATTCACAAAGCCCTACAGCACAGCTAGCCAGTCCAGGGCCTGTATTCACAAAGCCCTACAGCACAGCTAGCCAGTCCAGGGCCTGTATTCACAAAGCCCTACAGCACAGCTAGCCAGTCCAGGGCCTGTATTCACAAAGCCCTACAGCACAGCTAGCCAGTCCAGGGCCTGTATTCACAAAGCCCTACAGCACAGCTAGCCAGTCCAGGGCCTGTAATCACAAAGCCCTACAGCACAGCTAGCCAGTCCAGGGCCTGTATTCACAAAGCCCTACAGCACAGCTTGCCAGTCCAGGGCCTGTATTCACAAAGCCCATCAGAGTAGTGCTGATCTAGGATCAGTTTCCTTCTCTTATTCACCACAAATGAAAAGGCAAAAATTAAGCTAGATCAGCACTCTTACGCTGAGATACTTTGTGAATATCCTTTGTATCTCTACTGTAGTATTCTGCAATACTCCAGTATCCCTGCACACTGTATATTTGGTACTGCCACTGACCCTGTATACAGCTTCCTCTCTTAAAGATTGAATACTGCACCGTTGGGTAAGTTAAGTATTTCACTGTACTTGTGATTGTGACAAATAAAAGTTGAAACTTGACGTTGTTCTATGTGCCATCCTGACATGAAATGCCTTACATTGTTTATGTATCTATGTTCCCTGCTCCGTATCTTGTGGAGAAAACCAAGGACAGACACAATGGTAAACAAACAGTGCTTCCCAGAAATGTTTCCACAGTGCTGTAAGATATGTGAGTGCCTGAGGTGGAAAACTGGGTAGTAGGATTACAAAAACAAAGAATTCCCTCTCATGCTGTACTACCCCCTCTCTCTCTCTCTCTCTCTCTCTCTCTTTCTCTCATTTTCTCTCTCTCCCTCTCATTGTTAGTCTCTCCCTCTGTCATTCTTCTCTCTCTGTCGCAACATACCGTTCGTTTCCCATCAGTCACACGGCTTGGTATTTCTCTAAAATGTTATCATCTTTGTTTTATACAGGTCATAAAGAAATGTTAGAGTTGAATTGTGTGAAGACAGTTATGGAAAGCAGTAAACGTTGATGAGCAAACAAAAAGGGCTTTCAAAAGATCCACCTGGCTTGGAACCCTTCCATTTTGATAAGGGTGTGATAGGGAAAGATGAACACTGTCATTGTTGAATTGACAGTTTACGGTATATCTACCTTGCTAATCAGGAGGGTATTTCCTTAACAGCTATGACATTTTTACATTTGAGTCATTTTAGCAGACAGTCTTATCCAGAGCAACTTACAATTAGTGCATTCAACTACCAATTAGTTGTTGTTTACTTAGAGTCTCCATGCAGCCGTTTTTATCTCAATATCAATTAGTACATTGTTTAGCTTTGGTACTATTTTCACAAGTATGTGGTGAATTTTCTAAACTCTCAGTTCAAAATTCCAAACTGATAATGCAGCCAGTCTTACATTCAAAACCTTCCATTGTGCATTCATTTTGTTTGCAGACATCTTTCACCACACAACCATTGATCAAAAAATATATGTTTACTGTGAAATATAACAAGTACATTGGTTAAATCCCCAAAACACAACCTAATGATATCTTCTCAATGTAGTTCTTTTAACAACCAGTTAATCCAAGAGAAACAAATAATTTTGTAATAACAGTACAGTAAATAACAGTATATTACACTGTTTTCACACTGGGCTGTACACTTCACTTCCCATCACATTTCCATCATTTCTATCCCATGTGTCACCAAAGGTGTGGTCACTGAAGACACCTTTCACAATGTGATCAAATGAAAGAACTTCAAGAAACAGAATATTTAGCAGGCCGTAATTTTCACCAAAGCTGTCTTCACCATAGGTTCATGCACCTGGGGAAAAATCTTTTGGCATGGCGAAATCCACTTGGCACAGATGTAATTTAAACATCTAGTTTTGATTTACATTTAATTGAGATGTCAAATTATGTGAATTCAATGTGAAATCTACAAAAACATTCAGCATGTCATTGGATTTAGGTTAAAAGTTGGATGGAAAAAAAACAATTCCCTTACGTTGATGACTTTTGCAAATCCAATCAGTTTTCCACGTTGATTCAACATCATGAGATTTAATTTTTTTGTTTGAATGTCGTGGAAACCGGTTTTTTTTGCCCAATTGGAGAGATCTGGATTGAAATCATTGCATGCCTCTGTAAGTGTTGCTTCCATCCCTCTCCTTGCCCCAACCTGGGCTCGAACCAGGGACCCGCTGAACACAACAACAGCCTCCCACGAAGCACTGTTACCTATCGCTCTACAAAAGCTATGGCCCTTGCAAAGCAAGGGAAACAACTACTTCAAGATCTCATAGCGAGTGACATCGCAGATTGAAACGCTACTAGCGCGCACTGCTAACTAGCTAGCCATTTCACAGCGGTTACACCTCATCCATGGCCTGATGGCAACCATACAGTTGCGGCCAAATATATTGGCACCCTTGCACTTTTCTTAAATAATTCCCTATTTCTTCTAATGTAAGTTTGGTTCTCCACACCTTGTTATTGGATTTTCAACACTGCAAAAACAATGTTATTATCTAAACTCAAATATATATATATATTTGTTTAAATAATGACAAATGGCATGGACAAAATTATTGGCACCCCAGAGCTAGTACTTAGTTGCACAGCCTTTGGCCAAGATAACTGCAGACAAATTCTTCTTGTAGCCATCATTGAGCTTGCTGCACCTTTCTACTGACAATTTGGCTCACTTTTCAGCAGCGAACTGCTTTAATGTTATAATGTTAGAGGGATGGCCTCCACCAACTGCTGTTTTCAGCTCTTTCCATAGTTTATGGATGTGATTCAGATCTGAACTTTTCATTGGCTACTCCACAACAGTCCAGCGTTTCGTCTTGAACCATTCCAGGGTGCTTTTGATGTGTGTTTGTGGTTGTTGTCCTGCTGGAAGATCCAGAACCTTTAACAGACGCAGTTTTTGAACGTTAATAGTTATTTTTTTCAATTAAAATGGTCCAAAAGAAACAAAAATAGCTTCTTAGCAAATAGCAATTACTGAAGCAAGAATTTTGCTAGGACTGTCTGGGAGTGGTCTGAGTGGTCTAATTGGACGAGCCTAATGGGAGGAACCTGAAAAAAAGCTGTTATTGGCAGAGAGGTTTGAAACTCTCTTTGTTATTGGTCTATGTCACCAGGCAGTCCAACAATCCATCTCATCAAAACAGGTTCAAATTTCAGGTGGTCTTTTCAAACCGCTCTTATACTAAAACAGCATTAGCATAATTTTTACAATATCTTTCAAACATCATAGTATGGAAATATATATAAAACAGGGAAATCATGTTTTTGACTGCACTGGGACAGAAAGGAGCATACCTCTCCACACCCATGAGCAAATTTTTTTTAAATAAAAGGTTAGTATGCCCATAAAAGCTGTATGGGAGATAATACATGGGGCATTTAGGTATCCAGTGCTTTTGCAGGATTCAAGCAGAACATATATACGTAGATATATTTTGGGGGCAGTTCAAATAAGGGTATTCTACTAGAGTTCCAGAATGCAATGTTTGTATTGAATCTGCAACATATGACGTGCAGCTTGTACCTGCATAGTCTGCTTTTCCTACTTGGAGACAACCAGTGTTTTTGTTAGTTTGTAGTGCTGTTTTCTACATTCTACCATCACAATGCCATTAATTCACTGCTGTTTCCAGCAGCCACCATTCCATTGCAAAGTAATTTCTATTGATTCAGTTTTAATATCCAGGCATCATTTAATATGATACACATTCACTTGTAAATATTGATATTTCTCAGTCAGTCTGTGCCAGTGTAACGGCTATGAATGTTAGCTTATGAAAATAATAGGCTCAAGGACAATTGAGCTAAAGGAAGTAATGATGACAAAACAGTTTGAAGTATTCTGCTGTTCTCCAGCTACTGTTCGTTATTTAGTCATGGACCAATAGGCTTCATAGGTGAGGTAATAGGCTGCCTCTATGTGAAGTTATGACAGTATGACTTATTGTTCCACTCTCTCCTCTACAGCACATGAACTGATAGTGTGCTGCCCTCTGGTGGGTCTGTTCAATAAGAGCCAAACCCGGAGCAAAAATCAAAGTCTGTCCAATGCCCTTGGTTTTGTTCAGATTAAGAACAAGGCCTTAAAATGAAAATGTAATAATTATAATGCCTTTTTTTTTTTTTAAACAAACTGTTTTTAGAGTGATTGTTGTATGAGCTATTATTAAAGACAAACATTTGATATTTTGAATGAATTGACAAGATTGCAGTCCATAATGGCCATCTAGTATACACTCAGTCAGTCAGCCGTAGTGACAAGTTGGTCTTTACTTTATTTCAGCTTTTGATTACATGGCAATGATAGAAACCTCAAATCAAACACTATGAAACAAAAAGAAAAATGGCTAATAATAACATCATATTGCTACATTAAAACTCCAAAATAACATGGAAAAACAGATAAATCCACTATACATTTAAGTATAAGTATATACAACCTTGATAAATAACCAGTAACCAAATTCTGTCTAGATGAATGATTGTTTTATTTACTGTTTCCTTGTCATCTCTATAAGCAGTCTGCTGAGACGAGGCTAGGAGAAACTAATCAGGGAAACAGGGCTATGTGCTATGGAAGCAGATTATTGGCAAAAAAACAATATTGAAATAAAACTAATACTGATGAATAATTTGTCAATATCAATGGTTCTTTATTTTTGGCATGAATTTGCCTCCATAAATGAGGAAAAACATGAATATCAGACAATCAGGCACTGATCACAGAGTAGAGAAGGTTTTATGCACAAATAAAGCTGCATTTGCTAGATGCAATTGTGATGCCATGTACGATTCCGCTTTAAAAACAAATAATGTATACCAAAGCTGACTTAAGAGGTCTTGCACTGGGAGAGTAGTTCACCACTATGGAGCGTAGTGGTACATTCCTGATCAGAGTAGTTCACCACTATGGAGCGTAGTGGTACATTCCTGATCAGAGTAGTTCACCACTATGGAGCGTAGTGGTACATTCCTGATCAGAGTAGTTCACCACTATGGAGCGTAGTGGTACATTCCTGATCAGGGTAGTTCACCACTATGGAGCGTAGTGGTACATTCCTGATCAGGGTAGTTCACCACTATGGAGCACAGTGGTACATTCCTGATCAGAGTAGTTCACCACTATGGAGCGTAGTGGTACATTCCTGATCAGGGTAGTTCACCACTATGGAGCACAGTGGTACATTCCTGATCAGAGTAGTTCACCACTATGGAGCGTAGTGGTACATTCCTGATCAGGGTAGTTCCACCACTATGGAGCGTAGTGGTACATTCCTGATCAGGGTAGTTCACCACTATGGAGCGTAGTGGTACATTCCTGATCAGAGTAGTTCACCACTATGGAGCGTAGTGGTACATTCCTGATCAGGGTAGTTCACCACTATGGAGCGTAGTGGTACATTCCTGATCAGAGTAGTTCACCACTATGGAGCGTAGTGGTACATTCCTGATCAGGGTAGTTCACCACTATGGAGCGTAGTGGTACATTCCTGATCAGAGTAGTTCACCACTATGGAGCGTAGTGGTACATTCCTGATCAGGGTAGTTCACCACTATGGAGCGTAGTGGTACATTCCTGATCAGGGTAGTTCACCACTATGGAGCGTAGTGGTACATTCCTGATCAGAGTAGTTCACCACTATGGAGCACAGTGGTACATTCCTGATCAGAGTAGTTCACCACAATGGAGCGTAGTGGTACATTCCTGATCAGAGTAGTTCCACCACTATGGAGCACAGTGGTACATTCCTGATCAGAGTAGTTCACCACAATGGAGCGTAGTGGTACATTCCTGATCAGAGTAGTTCACCACTATGGAGCACAGTGGTACATTCCTGATCAGAGTAGTTCACCACAATGGAGCGTAGTGGTACATTCCTGATCAGAGTAGTTCACCACAATGGAGCGTAGTGGTACATTCCTGATCAGAGTAGTTCCACCACTATGGAGCACAGTGGTACATTCCTGATCAGAGTAGTTCACCACAATGGAGCGTAGTGGTACATCCCTGATCAACAGCTGTGTTTTGTCTCAAATCCAATCCAACAAACATTCCAGGGTGTTCCAATTCCAGGAACGGACAGTCCACTGCCCAGGCTTGGTTTGTCTTACAGGTATTATTACTGTATTCCTAGGCGTTGTTTGTCTTACAGGTATTATTACTGTATTCCTAGGCGTTGTTTGTCTTACGGGTATTATTACTGTATTCCTGGACGTTGTTTGTCTTACGGGTATTATTACTGTATTCCTGGGCGTTGTTTGTCTTACAGGTATTATTACTGTATTCCTAGGCGTTTTTTGTCTTACGGGTATTATTACTGTATTCCTAGGCGTTGTTTGTCTTACGGGTATTATTACTGTATTCCTGGGCGTTGTTTGTCTTACGGGTATTATTACTGTATTCCTAGGCGTTGTTTGTCTTACGGGTATTATTACTGTATTCCTAGGCGTTGTTTGTCTTACGGGTATTATTACTGTATTCCTGGGCGTTGTTTGTCTTACGGGTATTATTACTGTATTACTAGTACAGTAAAGGATGCAACAGCTCGTACAGTAAAGGATGCAACAGCTATTTGAAATTGAGAGAGCTATTCCAATGCTTTAGGATGGTGAGTGTGGGTTGAAGAAGGTGAAACCTGGATTGTTCTAGCATTTTATACTGTATCTACAAATAAGGAAGGACATTTAAGAGTGCTCCTATGGGATAAAAAGATAGGTGAGGGCATCTTTGTTGCATTTAAGAGGTAAAAATAACCAGCTCCACTTAGAAAGACGGTCTTTGTGAATTAGCTAACCAGCAGCATGACAGGACACATTTCATTGGGAGTGTCAGGTAGACAATGACAATGAATAGGAAATAGGATATAGGGAAAGGGAAAGGGGGATACCTAGTCAGTTGTACACCATAAAATGTTATTATTGTTAAATGACCTTGTGTGTATGTTACAGTTAGCGAGATATAGGAGAGGAAAAAAAGAGATGCGAGAAAGACAAGGAAAGAGAGAAGAAAAGAGGAATGATAGAGAAAAAAGAGGAGAGAGAAAGAGAGAGAGAGAAAGAGAGAGAAAGTGAGAGAGAAAGAGACAGAGAGAAAGAGAGAGGAGAAATATGAGAGGAAAAAGAGAGAAGAGGAAAAAGAGAGGACAGAATAGAGGGATGGGGCAGATGAGGACAATACCTCAGTTTCCAGATACCTCAAATCTCTGTGAGCCCCTGAGTTGCGCCCCGTACTGACTGACAGACACACAGACACCCTCTCCGACAGATTCTCTAGTCCCCTGAATGGACCTACAAGTCCAACAGGAAATGAAGAGCGATATCTGAGCCCTAGCCCATAATCCTACATTAAGACCATGTGCAAACCACTCATCAGGGTAGTGTACATTAGGGCACACAACAGAAAACATTTAGCAATGGAAATGAAAATGAACACATCTTGGACAAGTCAAGGTAGTCCCCACCTGTTTCAGTCCCCGTTCTTCCGTTTCGGTGCCCAATGAACACGACACTGTGTTTAACAACCGTGTTTTGAAGTGTGTTTTTACAACAAAGTTAGCACCTCTAAACTGCTGTCAAACAATTGGGGATACATATGAACAACAAAGAGTCAGGGGCAAACAGCTATGGAGGAATACAGCTGTCAAAGTTCAATTATTGTCACAGATTATGTGCATATAAACAGGCAAATGAAATGGAAAACATGTTAATTTAATGATGTTAATTTTAATGACTCATTGTAAATGAACTCTTCCTTCAGTTAATGAGTGACAGTTTGGACAGAGTCTAAGTTTATCCTGATACAGACCGATCCAGAGCCAAGTAACAATCTCCTGAGAGGCAACTTTGACAGAAAGACTTCAAAAAAGTTTATTCTCGTTTCCAAAAAATCATCGGTTGGCAATATAACCCATTCCCCCTCAGTCTTTCTAAAAACATTATCAAAAACTACAACTGAAACCCAAAAGCTGAAGATTCTGAGGGAAATATATACAGTAGTAAGCTTTACAAACACACGTTGCCCATCATATTAACACATACAGAAAAGCATCTCACCTTTCTTTTTGAAAGCTAGTAAGAATATTTTGGTTGGGATGCCACAACAACTCCATCAGACCTGCTGAGTTTAGATGAGGTGTGTGTGTGTGTGTGTGTGTGTGTGTGTGTGTGTGTGTGATGACTTCAGTGTACGACATATTGGTGTGTGTGACAGTATGGGTGTGTGTGCACATGTCTTTTTGAGGGAGGGGATCCATTTTACCCAGAAAGCGATAGACCCCTTCCTCCCAAAATACACACAGCAAAGAGTTGAGAGAGAGATGGAGAGCATTCAGACACAGAGACAGCAGCAGGGGGAAGAGGAGCAGGGGGAAGAGGAGGAGGGGGAGGCTTTGGCTCCTGGTTCTGAAAAAAACCTCAGCTACCCAGCATGCACCCTGTCCTGTTGGTCGCCCTGTAGAATCCCAAAGCTAGAGCCTATCCCAGAGAAATGCTGACCGAGGCCAGAGGCCCCAGCCCCCAGTCTGCAGCCCCAGCCCCAACTCCATCCCCAGGCCTGAAAACACAAGTCTCAGGGTCTCAGCAGGATGGGTCCAAACTCTCTCAACGAGGGGAAGAGGAGGAGTCCTGAGCAGCTCTAGTGTCTCTTCATGGAGGAGACCTTCTTCTTGCGGGTGGCCAGCATCTCATAGAAGGGATCCCTGCTGATGGCAGCTCTGTGAGGGTGGGGGTAGAAGGGGGGTAAGTTAGTACACTCCCCTGGTGGGATAACCTTGTTTGCCCTCATTTACACTGTAAATATAATCTGGGGTGCCTTGCAATTTCCCAGGTTCCTAGTTTTTTAACAATGGTGTATGGTGGAAAGGATCAGAGGTCAAAAGGAAGCTACAAGTATCTTTGGATTACACATCATATTAAGAGAGATAATGGGGTAACACTTTCACTGAATAGTATCTAAATTAGGGATTTGTAACCGATCCATAAACCATCCATAACAAAATCACAACCCATCCACAACCCATCCATAACCCATCCATAACAAAATCACAACCCATCCACAACCCATCCATAACCCATCCATAACAAAATCACAACCCATCCATAACCCATCCATAACAAAATCACAACCCATCCACAACCCATCCATAACCCATCCATAACAAAATCACAACCCATCCATAACCCATCCATAACCCATCCATAACAAAATCACAACCCATCCATAACCCATCCATAACAAAATCACAACCCATCCATAACCCATCCATAACCCATCCATAACAAAATCACAACCCATCCATAACCCATCCATAACAAAATCACAACCCATCCATAACCCATCCATAACCCATCCACAACCCACCCATAACCCATCCATAACAAAACCACAACCCATCCATTACCCATCCATAACCCATCCATAACAATATCACAACCCATCCATAACCCATCCATAACAAAACCACAACCCATCCATAACCCATCCACAACCCATCCATAACCCATCCATAACAAAATCACAACCCATCCATAACCCATCCATAACCCATCCACAAACCATCCATAACCCATCCATAACAAAACCACAACCCATCCATTACCCATCCATAACCCATCCATAACAATATCACAACCCATCCATAACCCATCCATAACCCATCCACAACCCATTCATAACCCATCCATAACAAAATCACAACCCATCCATAACCCATCCATAACCCATCCACAACCCATCCATAACCCATTCATAACAAAATCACAACCCATTCATAACCCATCCACAACCCATCCATAACCCATCCATAACAAAATCACAACCCATCCATAAACCATTCATAACAAAACCACAACCCATCTATAAACCATTCATAACAAAACCACAACCCATCCATTACCCATCCATAACCCATCCATAACAATATCACAACCCATCCATAACCCATCCATAACAAAATCACAACCCATCCATAACCCATCCATAACAATATCACAACCCATCCACAACCCATCCATAACAAAATCACAACCCATCCATAACCCATCCATAACAAAATCACAACCCATCCATAACCCATCCAAAACCCATCCATAACAATATCACAACCCATCTATAACACATCAATAACCCATCCATAACAATATCACAACCCATCCATAACCCATCCATAACCCATCCATAACAATATCACAACCCATCCATAACCCATCCATAACAAAACTACAACCCATCCATTACCCATCCATAACCCATCCATAACAATATCACAACCCATCCATAACCCATCCATAACAAAATCACAACCCATCCATAACCCATCCATAACAAAATCACAACCCATCCATAACCCATCCACAACCCATCCATAACCCATCCATAACAAAATCACAACCCATCCATAACCCATCCATAACAAAATCACAACCCATCCATAACCCATCCATAACCCATCCATAACAAAACCACAACCCATCCATAACAAAATCACAACCCATCCATAACCCATCCACAACCCATCCATAACCCATCCATAACAAAACCACAACCCATCCATTACCCAACCATAACCCATCCATAACAATATCACAACCCATCCATAACCCATCCATAACCCATCCACAACCCATTCATAACCCATCCATAACAAAATCACAACCCATCCACAACCCATCCATAACAAAATCACAACCCATCCATAACCCATCCATAACCCATCCACAACCCATCCATAACCCATTCATAACAAAATCACAACCCATCCACAACCCATCCACAACCCATCCACAACCCATCCATAACAAAATCACAACCCATCCATAACCCATCCATAACAAAATCACAACCCATCCATAACCCATCCATAACCCATCCATAACAATATCACAACCCATCCATAACCCATCCATAACCCATCCATAACAATATCACAACCCATCCATAACCCATCCATAACAATATCACAACCCATCCATAACCCATCCATAACAAAACCACAACCCATCCATTACCCATCCATAACCCATCCATAACAATATCACAACCCATCCATAACCCATCCATAACAAAATCACAACCCATCCATAACCCATCCATAACAAAATCACAACCCATCCATAACCCATCCACAACCCATCCATAATCCATCCATAACCCATCCATAACAATATTACAACCCATCCATAACCCATCCATAACCCATCCATAACAATATCACAACCCATCCATAACCCATCCATAACCCATCCATAACAAAATCACAACCCATCCATAACCCATCCATAACAAAATCACAACCCATCCATAACCCATCCACAACCCATCCATAACCCATCCACAACCCATCCATAACAAAATCACAACCCATCCATAACCCATCCATAACAAAATCACAACCCATCTATAAACCATTCATAACAAAACCACAACCCATCCATAAACCATCCATAACAAAATCACAACCCATCCATAACAAAATCACAACCCATCCATAACCCATCCATAACCCATCCATAACAAAATCACAACCCATCCATAACCCATCCATAACCCATCCATAACAAAATCACAACCCATCCATAACCCATCCATAACAATATCACAACCCATCCATAACCCATCCACAACCCATTCATAACCCATCCATAACAAAATCACAACCCATCCATAACCCATCCATAACCCATCCACAACCCATCCATAACCCATTCATAACAAAATCACAACCCATTCATAACCCATCCACAACCCATCCATAACCCATCCATAACAAAATCACAACCCATCCATAAACCATTCATAACAAAACCACAACCCATCTATAAACCATTCATAACAAAACCACAACCCATCCATTACCCATCCATAACCCATCCATAACAATATCACAACCCATCCATAACCCATCCATAACAAAATCACAACCCATCCATAACCCATCCATAACAATATCACAACCCATCCACAACCCATCCATAACAAAATCACAACCCATCCATAACCCATCCATAACAAAATCACAACCCATCCATAACCCATCCAAAACCCATCCATAACAATATCACAACCCATCTATAACACATCAATAACCCATCCATAACAATATCACAACCCATCCATAACCCATCCATAACCCATCCATAACAATATCACAACCCATCCATAACCCATCCATAACAAAACTACAACCCATCCATTACCCATCCATAACCCATCCATAACAATATCACAACCCATCCATAACCCATCCATAACAAAATCACAACCCATCCATAACCCATCCATAACAAAATCACAACCCATCCATAACCCATCCACAACCCATCCATAACCCATCCATAACAAAATCACAACCCATCCATAACCCATCCATAACAAAATCACAACCCATCCATAACCCATCCATAACCCATCCATAACCCATCCATAACAAAACCACAACCCATCCATAACAAAATCACAACCCATTCATAACCCATCCACAACCCATCCATAACCCATCCATAACAAAACCACAACCCATCCATTACCCAACCATAACCCATCCATAACAATATCACAACCCATCCATAACCCATCCATAACCCATCCACAACCCATTCATAACCCATCCATAACAAAATCACAACCCATCCACAACCCATCCATAACAAAATCACAACCCATCCATAACCCATCCATAACCCATCCACAACCCATCCATAACCCATTCATAACAAAATCACAACCCATCCACAACCCATCCACAACCCATCCATAACAAAATCACAACCCATCCATAACCCATCCATAACAAAATCACAACCCATCCATAACCCATCCATAACCCATCCATAACAATATCACAACCCATCCATAACCCATCCATAACAATATCACAACCCATCCATAACCCATCCATAACAATATCACAACCCATCCATAACCCATCCATAACAAAACCACAACCCATCCATTACCCATCCATAACCCATCCATAACAATATCACAACCCATCCATAACCCATCCATAACAAAATCACAACCCATCCATAACCCATCCATAACAAAATCACAACCCATCCATAACCCATCCACAACCCATCCATAATCCATCCATAACCCATCCATAACAATATTACAACCCATCCATAACCCATCCATAACCCATCCATAACAATATCACAACCCATCCATAACCCATCCATAACCCATCCATAACAAAATCACAACCCATCCATAACCCATCCATAACAAAATCACAACCCATCCATAACCCATCCACAACCCATCCATAACCCATCCACAACCCATCCATAACAAAATCACAACCCATCCATAACCCATCCATAACAAAATCACAACCCATCTATAAACCATTCATAACAAAACCACAACCCATCCATAAACCATCCATAACAAAATCACAACCCATCCATAACAAAATCACAACCCATCCATAACCCATCCATAACCCCATCCCATCCAAACAAAATCACAACCCATCCATAAACCATCCATAACCCATCCATAACAAAATCACAACCCATCCATAACCCATCCACAACCCATCCATAACAAAATCACAACCCATCCATAACCCATCCACAACCCATCCATAAACCATCCATAACAATATCACAATCCATCCATAACAAAACCACAACCCATCCATAATCCATCCATAACAAAACCACAACCCATCCACAAACCATTCATAACAAAATCACAACCCATCCATAAACCATTCATAACTTGTTGATAAGCAGTACTACTGACTTGATGCTGTTCATCCACTCATCCTTCTCCTCGGTGGTGGGAGCAGAGATTCTGTAGAAGGTGTGGTTCCCCTCCACCACTCTGCCGTCCGCCTCCGTTTTACAGGCCTTGATCACCTGGTCCTTGTTCTCTGGGATGAAGAGCTCAAAGCAGTTCTACGCAGAGGAGAGGAGAATCAATCTTAAATTGTATTTTCTTGATTCCTCAGGTCCTCCCTCCTCATCTTCTCTAAACACATTGGAGCAGAAGATCTAAGGTTCCTCCAATCGTCTCTTCTCCTCCAAAACGTTTTGAGAATGAGGCAAGGAGAGAGAATGTGAGGAATGCCACAACTGTATCAGAACTGCTGAGTTTAATAAGGTGTGTGTGTTCCTGCAGGCACGTGTGTTTAATCAAGGAAGTACAATCGAGATGAACCCAAGCTGTGTTATGTGCTGTTCCACACTACCACCAGGGGGAGACAACGTCTAGTCTGAGACATTACTGAATTATAATCTCCCCTTTCTGTCGAAGTGTGCACTTGTTCACTTCCCTTCATGGATTTGGAAGGAAATGACTGCAATATGGAAACTCCCTCTAGCCCATGTTTACACCAATCCAATGCTGTCCAATTTATGAGAAGTAGTGAACGGGTGTTTCAGGAGGAAGGAGATTACTGGATGGATCAGTCCAGAATCAGTTTGTCATATCTTGCAGATCTCAGAAGTGAACTCATGTCAAAATTTGTCCATGTCACACATCATTGGCTGTGTTGATCAGCTATATGCCTCAATCCCAAATGAATGGGAGGTGAAATAACAGTCTTATTTCCTGATCATACTTCCTGATCATATTAAGATCAAGAAATTTGACGGTATGCTTTTATGTGTGTGTGTGTGTGTGTGTGTGTGTGTGTGTGTGTGTGTGTGTGTGTGTGTGTGTGTGTGTTACTATCCTTGTGGGTAGGATAGTAAAACAAGGAACATTTTGCCAGTCCCCACAAGAAAAAACGGACTATTTTAGGCTTAGAGGTTAGGTTTAGGGTTACAATTAGGGTTAAGGTCAGGGGTTAGGGAAAATAGGATTTTGAATGGGAATCAATTGTTTGGTCCCCAAAGGAGAGTAAAACAAACGTGTGTGTTATGTGGTCGAACCAGCAAAGGGTGCAGTGTGTGCTTACAGGCTTCTTGTCCTCCACCTCCCGGATGCTGAGGTTCTCCAGTGGAATGATCCCTCTGGGCTCTTTGTCCTACAGGACAGAAACATGGAAGTTAAGATGAAGCTGTTAAGAGGACAGAAACATGGAAGTTAAGATGAATCTGTTAAGAGGACAGAAACATGGAAGTTAAGATGAATCTGTTAAGAGGACAGAAACAGGGAAGTTAAGATGAATCTGTTAAGAGGACAGAAACAGGGAAGTTAAGATGAAGCTGTTAAGAGGACAGAAACATGGAAGTTAAGATGAATCTGTTAAGAGGACAGAAACAGGGAAGTTAAGATGAATCTGTTAAGAGGACAGAAACAGGGAAGTTAAGATGAAGCTGTTAAGAGGACAGAAACATGGAAGTTAAGATGAACCTGTTAAGACGACAGAAACATGGAAGTTAAGATGAATCTGTTAAGAGGACAGAAACAGGGAAGTTAAGATGAAGCTGTTAAGAGGACAGAAACATGGAAGTTAAGATGAATCTGTTAAGAGGACAGAAACATGGAAGTTAAGATGAACCTGTTAAGAGGACAGAAACATGGAAGTTAAGATGAAGCTGTTAAGAGGACAGAAACATGGAAGTTAAGATGAATCTGTTAAGAGGACAGAAACAGGGAAGTTAAGATGAAGCTGTTAAGAGGACAGAAACATGGAAGTTAAGATGAATCTGTTAAGAGGACAGAAACATGGAAGTTAAGATGAACCTGTTAAGAGGACAGAAACATGGAAGTTAAGATGAACCTGTTAAGAGGACAGAAACATGGAAGTTAAGATGAAGCTGTTAAGAGGACAGAAACATGGAAGTTAAGATGAATCTGTTAAGAGGACAGAAACATGGAAGTTAAGATGAACCTGTTAAGAGGACAGAAACATGGAAGTTAAGATGAAGCTGTTAAGAGGACAGAAACATGGAAGTTAAGATGAATCTGTTAAGAGGACAGAAACAGGGAAGTTAAGATGAAGCTGTTAAGAGGACAGAAACATGGAAGTTAAGATGAATCTGTTAAGAGGACAGAAACATGGAAGTTAAGATGAACCTGTTAAGAGGACAGAAACATGGAAGTTAAGATGAACCTGTTAAGAGGACAGAAACATGGAAGTTAAGATGAAGCTGTTAAGAGGACAGAAACATGGAAGTTAAGATGAATCTGTTAAGAGGACAGAAACATGGAAGTTAAGATGAATCTGTTAAGAGAACAGAAACATGGAAGTTAAGGTGAATCTGTTAATAAGAAGACAGAAACATGGAAGTTAAGATGAACCTGTTAAGAGGACAGAAACATGGAAGTTAAGGTGAATCTGTTAATAAGAAGACAGAAACATGGAAGTTAAGATGAACCTGTTAAGAGGACAGAAACATGGAAGTTAAAATGAATCTGTTAAGAGGACAGAAACATGGAAGTTAAGATGAATCTGTTAAGAGGACAGAAACATGGAAGTTGATAAACCTGTTAAGGACTGCTGTGGGACATGGCTTAAAATACAGCAAAATGTGGCGCTTACTAAAAGGATATTACACTTCAAAATGTGGTGGTTATTAAAGGGATATTACACTACAAAATGTGGTGGTTATTAAAGGGATATTACACTACAAAATGTGGCGCTTACTAAAAGGATATTACACTTCAAAATGTGGTGGTTATTAAAGGGATATTACACTACAAAATGTGGTGGTTATTAAAGGGATATTACACTACAAAATGTGGTGGTTATTAAAGGGATATTACACTTCAAAATGTGGTGGTTATTAAAGGGATATTACACTTCAAAATGTGGTGGTTATTAAAGAAATATTACACTACAACATGTGGCGGTTTCTAAAGGGATATTACACTATATTATATTTTCTTGCGAATGGAATATCCCTGTTAATGACATTACATTTTTTTTTACATTTACATAGTCATTTAACAGACACTCTTATCCAGAGCGAGTTACAGGTGCAATCAGGGTTAAGTGCCTTGCTCAAGGGCACATCTACAGATTTTTCACCTAGTCGGTGCGGGGCTTCGAACCAGCAACCTTTCAGTTACTGGCCCAACGTTCTTAACCGCTAGGCTACCTGCCACCAATGAATACACAGTAGAGCAGTGAACAAGTACACAAACAGAACAGGTTACAGTGTGACAATGTGTTGTAACTTGCAACTGTAATATCCATCATAATATCCATGTATGTATGTGTGCCTGTTGCAGACATTTAAGATATATTGAATTGAACATGATAGCTGATGGCTCCAGTTCCAGTCCAGTACTTACAGTGGTGTACTCAAAGTAATACAGACAGTTGTACTTACAGTGGTGTACTCAAAGTAATACAGACAGTTGTCCGTGAGAATGAACCATCTTCTCTTCCAGGTCTTGACGCGTCCCCCTGAGGAATAGAGAGACGGTGTTAGCCAGACTCAGGGGGGAGAGAGAGAAAGAGAGGGATGGGCACCGGACAGCAGAGGGCAGAGCAGCAGACAGGCACACAGACAGACGCATGGATAGACAGACAGGCAGATAACAGGTATAGAACTACAACTCCCATCTCCCTACATTCCCCATCAAGCACCGTACAGTACCATGCTCCTCCGGCAACCCACACCATAGCATCTAGACTACCAGTTATTCTACTCTACATGAGAGAGAAGCATGAGATTACAGAGGAGTTCTGTTGACTAAACTGGGCTTTGATAAGACCAAGGTATTCTGTAATCGCCTTTTTACACTATTGTGCCGACCTGTTGGCTCCGATACGTTCTTTTCACATTTTCCTTTCAGAACGGTTCCAGCAACTATGGTGGATGCATAACCGGGCCAGCTCAGTACAGCTTGGTTCGGCTCGGCTCTGTAGTGAAAAGCCCTTAGCCTTATAGATTAGACAGAGCAGTATATCATGTTTAATACTGTCTGAAACCTGAGTGCTCATTTTAACTGTCCTACCTCTCCTCCGTAGGTCCTCAGTATAGCTGACTCAGGACTTACACTCTCTCTCAGAGTAGACACCTAAAGGACATAAACAGCCTCTCAGAGTAGACAACTTCTCAAGGAGATCAATAGCTGGATATAAAACCAAACACTTGTTAAAGTTTAGACCTCCAAGAGTTAATGAGATCCTACTATGGGGAATGTGAAATAGTACTACTAACAATTGTCTCAAATCCTTTGCCTCTTTCACACCCGGCGGGGCGTCTCTGGTTAACTCAGCTGCTCAGTGATCTGTGGCAGACCCCCGACCCCACCGCCACTCCCACTTCCTGTTAGGGAGAAACCTGACCACAGCAGCAGATGGCAGCTAGCTCACGCTGGGAGGAAGAGATGCCGATAAACAGCGTCAGGGGGGGCAGGAAACTGGAGCTAGCCTGGAGCTATGCTAGTAGGCTACTCACTCTATGGGCATCTCTGGCTGGAACTTCCTGTTTTAACTAGTAAAGGGCAAGTCGTTAAATACACTATGGAAGATTAGTTGCTAATGTCATGTCACAGAGTTTTGTCTTGAATATTGGCCGTATTCACAGTGATATGATATAAACACCAGTCAATGTATTGTCTGAAGACACCTTTCTGTCCAATTAGGTCATTTCTGGACAATATTTCTGTTCGTTTAAGGGACCCCTTTCGCCTCCTCTAAGTCTAAATACCCTCCATCAAAACTAAATGGAATGGATACAATGTGTACATGGACACACACCTACATGCTCCAGGAGAAAACACGATATATACCATTTTTGATTAAAGACAAATCAACATGATGACATAAATGCATGTCTGGCTGTTCTATGTCTGGCTGTTCTATGTCTGGCCCTACCGAAAGTGCCAAGGTCGTTGAGCTGTTACACCACCACCAATGTTAGTATGAAGACACTAAGAAAACCCATCTACCAAGACAGAAGAGCAGTGTTGTGGACACCATTTAACAGAAGAGCAGTGTTGTGGACACCATCTAACAGAAGAGCAGTGTTGTGGACACCATCTAACAGAAGAGCAGTGTTGTGGACACCATCTAACAGAAGAGCAGTGTTGTGGACACCATCTAACAGAAGAGCAGTGTTGTGGACACCATCTAACAGAAGAGCAGTGTTGTGGACACCATCTAACAGAAGAGCAGTGTTGTGGACACCATCTAACAGAAGAGCAGTGTTGTGGACACCATCTAACAGAAGAGCAGTGTTGTGGACACCATTTAACAGAAGAGCAGTGTTGTGGACACCATCTAACAGAAGAGCAGTGTTGTGGACACCATCTAACAGAAGAGCAGTGTTGTGGACACCATCTAACAGAAGAGCAGTGTTGTGGACACCATCTAACAGAAGAGCAGTGTTGTGGACACCATCTAACAGAAGAGCAGTGTTGTGGACACCATCTAACAGAAGAGCAGTGTTGTGGACACCATCTAACAGAAGAGCAGTGTTGTGGACACCATCTAACAGAAGTGTTGATCACAACAGGCCAGAAAAGACACACTTCTATTGATCATATAGCAGCGATGCTAATGTATATGATCACCTATCACACTACAGAGGTACTTAAACACTCGCCGTCCCGATATCCACATACCAGCACACTTCTTAGTATGAAACAATGGAGGCTGCTGATGGGAGGACGGCTCATAATAATGTCTGGAACGGAGCCAATGGAATGGCATCAAACACATGGAAACCATATGTTTGATGTATTTGATACCATTCCACCGATTCCGATCCAGCCATTACCAAGAGCCCGTCCTCCCCAATTAAGGTGCCACCAACCTCCTGTGGTATTGGGCAGGTATTCTAAGTAGTGGGCTAGTATGGACATTGGAACATGACCACAAACACGTTCTCCTTGCCGCCATTTTGTCACCGTGTTATTGTCATCTTGTCCTCGTGACTTATGAATGTTGAAACGACACTTGACAGACAGAGTCATGTAGAGACAAATGGCAGAATCTCACAGCTGATGAAATGACAGTTGATTGGCTTGGAGGAGATTGTGAGTGATTGATGATTGGTTGACCACTTCAGTTCCTGTCAGTCACTCAGAGAGTGAGGACCCTGGCAAAAAAATGTCCCAGACAAGGCGGCTTTGCCCGATGAGATTTTTGTTGGGCTGTGCCGGCAGGTCAGGGGGGTGCCGGGCTGGGGAGGAGTGGAGGAGGAGCGATCGCCCATGGACAGGGGGGTCAGAACAGTGAATGTTAGGAGGGACCTGGGTCATGTTTAATAATGAGAGAATGTTTTGAAATGGAGTGAAACAGTGAGGTACTGTAACAGCTGAATTTGTTCAATAAGAAAGCAGATTTTTGTTTTGCAATGCTGTGGCCCCACTGAACATGACCCAGGATATTTTCAGCACTAGTCTCTCTCGACCACCAGCTTCCAGTCAGATAAAATAGATTTTATAATTGTATCATACTGTGATTAACAGGGGAAACTTGGTTGTCAAAATTCCTTTTAAATTGATGAGGAAGACCTCAGGATTGACATGACAAGTAAAATGTGCTTTCCTTGGTCCTATCTGATGATTCAATCTCTATTACTAAACACACTAGCTAGAATGTAGCCTATATTCTAAACACTAATCATATAGTGCACTTTTGCATTGTTCCATAGATAGCACCCAGTCCCCACTCCCCTCCTAACCTCCCCTTCTCAACACACATCCCCCATTCTCCATTCTCCCCACACCCACCTCACTGCAGTCCAGTCCAATCCAGCACCACACCAGACCAGACCTGGGATCACAGTAGTTGTTTTCTTTCAAATACTTTGAGCGTTCGAGTGATCCTACCTGGAGGGTTTTGCACTTTTGGTTCCATTGTGCCAGGTGCCAGGCAAGCTCAATCAAGCGCTGCTGAAGTATTTGGAAGAAAACAAATGTTATTTGAACCCATGTCTGCACCAGGCCAAAGCCAGGCCAGGCCAAAGCCAGACCGGGCCAAAGCAAGACCAGGCCAAAGCCAGACCAAAGCCAGACCAGACCAAAGCCAGACCGGGCCAAAGCCAGACCGGGCCAAAGCCAGACCAAAGCCAGACCAGACCAAAGCCAGACCAGGACAAAGCCAGACCAGGCCAAAGCCAGACCAAAGCCAGACCGGGCCAAAGCCAGACCGGGCCAAAGCCATACCGGGCCAAAGCCAGACCAGACCAAAGCCACACCAGCCCAGACCAAAGCCACACCAGACCAGACCAAAGCCAGACCATCCCCCTTCAGGTCCATTAACAGCATGATGGAGAGAGCAGAGCTGGAGCCAGTTGGTGTAGCTGCAGTATTCCCCTCATATGATCCCATTAAAGAGTTAACAACAGCAGACATTGTTCTTGTCAGCCAGAACTTCCGAGAAGGAGAGTTCTAACATGATTTAATCTTCACAATCTAAAATGCTGGTCAATTTTCAATAGGTTCCTAAATGGTAGCTAATTGGTTGCTAATTCAAAACTACTTAGATTCGTAGATCTGTCTTCAAACCCTTTGTTGTGCTCTCTCTAGAAAGAGGAATACTGCAGCCCGCCAAAACACGGAGACTGAAAAGGTAAATCACCACAGCATAACAGAGAGGTCAAACTCTTCACTACGGCGGTCACAAAACAGAATGGCCACCATGTTGTTCCCCGAGCGGCCTAACCAGGCAAAGCACCTAGCAACCGCCCGGCGACCAATACAGAGAGAGAGAGAAGCACGTGGACAAACCACCAGCTCAATGGAAGACCAACAAACATACAAACATACAATTAATACTAGATTCAGTCGATGATGGCGGAACAAGGAAACCCAACAGCAACAAAATCCACAAATAACAAACAAAAATCGTTCAAAGCGTAGAACGGAAATAAATGAAGGAGAACGGAAGCAATGGCGGACCACCGAAAGCACCGGAGAGCTGAGAAGATGGACTAGTTTTTGGGAAGAGCAGATGTACATACCTCCTGAGGAAAGACAACAGCCAAAATCATGGAGCAAACAAACAAACGAGGAAGAAAAAGAAAACAAAAATCAAATTAAATATAAAGAAAATCATAGCACCACTTCTTGCTCATCTGATTGGAGGAGTGGCTCGATGCACTGGTTTACAATGTTGGCACTAGGAGGAACAGGCCTTCGAAAAGGCATTTTGATATTTAGTCAATTCATCAGGTTACATGGTTATATTATCAGATTTGATGAAAACTGATCAGTCTTATTTAGATTAATGATGGCTAATGATGGCTATTTCTCAATATAAAGCTCTGGGTTAAGAGGAGTTATCCTGCAGTACATTAACAACCACCAGATGGGGCTTCTGCTCACCCCAAATCATTTGAGTTCAATGCATTGTTACACTGGTGCCAACTTGTGTAAAGCAACACATTGCACAGCACCTCCTCTAGGGTCCCAGTTCTTTCAGGCCAATTATTTCATCTTCCACCCAAATTAGTAGAACCTGAATGTCAATATTCACAGTTATGTATCACTGGAGTGTGATTGGAGACTTCTTCATGTTACTGGAAGGGTGGGAAAGACTCACGCTGATTAAGGGTTTCAATTCAAGTTCAGGGTCCTGTTCATTAGGCACCAAATGGGAGAAAACGGAACGAAACAGCGAGGCAATACCTGGACTTGTCCAATAAGAAACGCATATGTTCATTTTCCGTTGCAAAGCATTTTGTGCCTAATGAACATGGCCCAGATCATTGTGAATTTATATCAGAGTCATTGTGAATTCATCCAAACAGAGATCCACTGGGAAGCAGACAGGGTGGAGAAATATGAAGTCCCTACGTCTCAGATAGATCACAGGACATTAAGGGGATTCTCTTTGCTGGAAGACTGATCATTGGGATGTCCTGTAAGAGTCATTGTAACATTAGAGGGGAAGGAAGCGTTGTCGTCGTGTGTTCACTGGTTTATACTCCACTGTGCAGGTTGTCCCTCTATGTACAGGATGTGCATCCGTCCGTCTGTCTGTGTATCATGTGTAGGTATGAGTGTGTGTACGTGTATGTGTGAGTGAGTGTATGAATATGCCTAGTCGTGCATTATTGAAAGCCCTCCACATGTGGTCGTCTGATCTCAGGGCCTCATCCATAATGCATTGGGCAGGGGCCCCTCAAATACTGTATATGGACTGAACACACAATCGCACTTTGTCACACACACACACACACACACACACACACACACACACACACACACACACACACACACACACACACACACACACACACACACACACACACACACACACACCCACAGTCTGATTGAGATGGGCCCATTGGTCAGTATGTAGACCTCTGTTTCAGTCTGATAGAATCCAGCACACCTCCCTTACCATGGTAGACAGTCATAAACACAGTCATCGATGGGCACAGTAATATTGGTGAGGATTGGAGAGATTACAGACCTTTGGGATTTCTAACTGTACAATAGTTATTTCAACATTAGTTCAATGCTTCAACGTTATTTAAATGTTCTTAAGGTTATTTCAGCGTCTGGTCCCGCTCACCCAGTTTAAGCAGCCAGCCCTCCCGGTCTGGGTTAAAGAAGGTGTGTGTGAGATCGTTCCCATCGTCCTCAGGGATTTTGAAGGGCTCGTTCTTGATGCTGTCATACAGGTTCTGTGGGGAGGAGAGAATAACACTTAGACTTGAGGACACAGAAAGACAGAGAGATGGAGAGGAAGGTAGAGGACCCCTGGGGCAGGGGATCTGATGGCATCAGGAGTGAGATGGAGGGATGGACAGAGAGATGGAGAGGAAGGTAGAGGACCCCTGGGGCAGGGGATCTGATGGGATCAGGAGTGAGATGGAGGGATGGACAGAGATGGAGAGGCCTCGTTGATGTCTCTGTTTACACACCCTGAGCAGGTCCTCTGGAAGGTCTCCTCCATCGTTGATTCCTCTGTTCATAGAGATGAAGCGTTCCACCGCTGGCTTGTCCTTCACGTTGGGGTTGTGGAGGCTGGTGTTCAGCATGATGATGGCAAACGACAGGATGTAACAGGTGTCTGGAGAAAAACACAGACACACACAGACACACACAGACACACACAGACACACACACACACACACACACACACACACACACACACACACACACACACACACACACACACACACACACACATTTGCAATTTGGGACTCCAACATTGTCATACAGATAGATGCCTGGACAGTCCCAGAAACAAAAGGTACTGTCTCCATTACGACCAAAACACTGTTATTGGACATTTGAATATAGGAGTGGATTTGTATTTTTTCACCACACAGCCGACACACAATTTATACCGTAGTGATTGATGGTCAGCTGCAGTGCAAATATAAAGTGATACCACGACAACGTCTGACAAGATTCTCCGGGACGATAGGATCAAAAATGTAAATGACTGGAGCTTAAAGGACAGGGGACTAGATTCAGACAGAGAGACAGAGACCATGTTAAGGAACAGAGTGAGGTGGACCGGCATGAAAGAGTGTGTTGGTCGCTAAGTGTGTGTGTGTCGCTCAGTTTGTGTGTGTGTCGCTAAGTGTGTGTGTGTCGCTCAGTGTGTGTGTGTGTGTGTCGCTCAGTGTGTGTGTGTCGCTCAGTGTGTGTGTGTGTGTGTCGCTCAGTGTGTGTGTTACTCAGTATGTGTGTGTGTGTGTGTGTGTGTGTGTGTGTGTGTGTGTGTGTGTGTGTGTGTGTGTGTGTGTGGGTGAGAGTACGTGCCTTTGTGCATGCATGTGTGTATGTGTGTGTGGTGTGTGCATGTGTGTAAGCAGGCGTGTGCAGAGAGACAATGTGGTCAGAGGCTGGCTGACACAGCCGTAGCACTTTCCATTATCTGTCCTGTTTGTCTCAGAGAGAGAAGACCATGAATTATTCACATCCATCTGCATCCATGTAACAAGCAGCCGTCTGCCATGGACATGATGGCCCTGTGAACACACCAAACACCCTTCCAGTAAACACCGCACCAGGCCTGGGTTCACACACCCCACCAGGCCTGGGTTCACACACCACACTAGGCCTGGGTTCACACACCCCACCAGGCCTGGGTTCACACACCGCACCAGGCCTGGGTTCACACACCGCACCAGGCCTGGGTTCACACACCCCACCAGGCCTGGGTTCACACACCGCACCAGGCCTGGGTTCACATACCCCACCAGGCCTGGGTTGACACACCCCACCAGGCCTGGGTTCACATACCCCACCAGGCCTGGGTTGACACACCACACTAGGCCTGGGTTCACATACCCCACCAGGCCTGGGTTCACACACCGCACGGCCTGGGTTCACATACCCCACCAGGCCTGGGTTCACACACTCATATATCCACTCATACCGTATATCCACTCATACCGTATATCCATTCATACTGTATATCCACCCATACCGTATATCCACTCATACCGTATATCCACTCATACCGTATATCCACTCATACCGTATATCCACTCATACTGTATATCCACTCATACCGTATATCCACTCATACCGTATATCCACTCATACTGTATATCCACTCATACTGTATATCCATCCACTCATACCGTATATCCACTCATACGGTATATCCACTCATACTGTATATCCACTCATACCGTATATCCATTCATACTGTATATCCACTCATACCGTATATCCACTCATACCGTATATCCACTCATACTGTATATCCCCTCTCCGCTTCACCCTCGGTAGAAAATTAAAATGGTGGGTCAGAAAGAAAAACCCCTGGTTTAACCCTTCAATTGCCCATCACCATGACAGGTGGTAACCCTAGCTCTAACTATGCTTTAGTGTAAATCGCGTTGACCCTTCACTACATGCCTGGTACTGAGGTCCAAGCCTGTGGTCCTACCTGTGGACTGGAAGACGCCAGGGTTGCACTGGCAGTATCTCTGGGCGAAAGCCTCCATCATGCGGTCGATCTTCTGGGCCTCGCCAGGCAGCCGGAAGCTCCACAGGAACTGTCTGTCAGGGGAGGAGAAAGAGAGGTCCGTCAGCAAAACCATCTATCAACTACTAACTTTGGCTAAATACCAAATGGCACTCTATTTCCTACAT
Organism: Salmo salar; assembly: GCF_965601325.2. Classification (NCBI taxonomy): domain Eukaryota; kingdom Metazoa; phylum Chordata; class Actinopteri; order Salmoniformes; family Salmonidae; genus Salmo; species Salmo salar. The sequence continues at coordinate 90,145,080 of NC_138293.1, read as the reverse complement.
AGTGCACTTCTTTTGACCAGTAGGTTGATACACATATCTAGATGACTAAAAGCCTTTGTTATCTACTGATGAGGGTGTGAAAGTGGGACCATTGTTTCTCATGTAAAGTAAGTAAGCCTTGTCTGAGCCAGAACAACTCCTGTTTGCTTTATCTAACTTAGTGAAATGCACTGACTGGAAGTCGCTTTATCTAACTTAGTGAAATGCACAGACTGGAAGTCACTTTATCTAACTTAATGAAATGCACTGACTGGAAGTCGCTTTATCTAACTTAGTGAAATGCACTGACTGGAAGTCGCTTTATCTAACTTAGTGAAATGCACAGACTGGAAGTCACTTTATCTAACTTAATGAAATGCACTGACTGGAAGTCGCTTTATCTAACTTAGTGAAATGCACTGACTGGAAGTCACTTTATCTAACTTAATGAAATGCACTGACTGGAAGTCACTTTATCTAACTTAGTGAAATGCACTGACTGGAAGTCGCTTTATCTAACTTAGTGAAATGCACTGACTGGAAGTCGCTTTATCTAACTTAGTGAAATGCACTGACTGGAAGTCACTTTATCTAACTTAGTGAAATGCACTGACTGGAAGTCACTTTATCTAACTTAATGAAATGCACTGACTGGAAGTCGCTTTATCTAACTTAGTGAAATGCACTGACTGGAAGTCGCTTTATCTAACTTAATGAAATGCACTGACTGGAAGTCGCTTTATCTAACTTAGTGAAATGCACTGACTGGAAGTCGCTTTATCTAACTTAGTGAAATGCACTGACTGGAAGTCGCTTTATCTAACTTAGTGAAATGCACTGACTGGAAGTCGCTTTATCTAACTTAGTGAAATGCACTGACTGGAAGTCGCTTTATCTAACTTAGTGAAATGCACTGACTGGAAGTCGCTTTATCTAACTTAGTGAAATGCACTGACTGGAAGTCACTTTATCTAACTTATTGAAATGCACTGACTGGAAGTCACTTTATCTAACTTAGTGAAATGCACTGACTGGAAGTCGCTATGGTTAAGAGTTTCTGCTAAATGACCAAGATGTAAACGGTCAAAAGTATTGCACTCTATAGGGAATTGGGCTGCCAATTGGGACAGATGCTAACTTGTTGTAGCCATACTAATTTAGCCCTGCAGCTCTCTTCTGTCTTGGTAGATGGGTTTTCTTAGTGTGTCTTCTTTTTAACATTGGTGGTGGTGTAACAGCTCAACTACAATCTAATAACTATTCTGTGAAGTGCTGTATTACTAATACCTTTTTTGCACTATTGGTTAGAGCCTGTAAGTAAGCATTTCACTGTAAGGTGTAAACCTGTTGTATTCGGCACACGTGACAAATAAACTTTGATTTGATTTGTAGAGTGAAGCAGTCTGATGTACAGGATGCTAGTCAATATCCTGTTTCTGTAGTAAGGCTGTTTGATGTACAGGTACACCTCCTAGACAGGATGCTAGTCTATATCCTGTTTCTGTAGTAAGGCTGTTTGATGTACAGATACACCTCCTAGACAGGATGCTAGTCTATATTCTGTTTCTGTAGTAAGGCTGTTTGATGTACAGGTACACCTCCTCGTCAGGATGCTAGTCTATATCCTGTTTCTGTAGTAAGGCTGTTTGATGTACAGGTACACCTCCTAGACAGGATGCTAGTCTATATCCTGTTTCTGTACTAAGGCTGTTTGATGTACAGGTACACCTCCTAGACAGGATGCTAGTCTATCTTAAGACCTCAAGTGTGTGCTGTTGTATTGTGAATATTGTCATTCGTAAAAAACATATTGTCCCTATAGGAGCTGTGCCTGTGTGAGATGATTTAATGGAAGAGAGAGATATAAACTGATTAAAGGTTTGGCAGTGACACAATAACCCAAATATCTAATGATTAATAGCAACGTTAGGTAACTACAGGAGAATGCTATATCAGGAGGATAATGACAATGTTAGGTAACTATAGGACAATGCTATATCAGGAGGATAATGACAACGTTAGGTAACTATAGGACAATGCTATATCAGGAGGATAATGACGTTAGGTAACTATAGGACAATGCTATATCAGGAGGATAATGACAACGTTAGCTAACTATAGGACAATGCTATATCAGGAAGATAATGACACGTTAGGTAACTATAGGACAATGCTATATCAGGAAGATAATGACACGTTAGATAACTATAGGACAATGCTATATCAGGAGGATACTGACAACGTTAGGTAACTATAGGACAATGCTATATCAGGAGGATAATGACAACGTTAGGTAACTATAGGACAATGCTATATCAGGAGGATAATGACACGTTAGGTAACTATAGGACAATGCTATATCAGGAGGATTATGACAATGTTAGGTAACTATAGGACAATGCTATATCAGGAGGATAATGACAACGTTAGGTAACTATAGGACAATGCTATATCAGGAGGATTATGACAACGTTAGGTAACTATAGGACAATGCTATATCAGGAGGATAATGACAACGTTAGGTAACTATAGGACAATGCTATATCAGGAGGATAATGACAACGTTAGGTAACTATAGGTCAATGCTATATCAGGAGGATAATGACAACGTTAGGTAACTATAGGACAATGCTATATCAGGAAGAGGTTCTAATAGAAGTCTGTGCTTTGGCTCTCTGGAGAGTCAGAGACGTTTTGAGTGTGTGTGTGTGTGTGTGTGTGTGTGTGTGTGTGTGTGTGTGTGTGTGTGTGTGTGTGTGTGTGTGTGTGTGTGTGTGTGTGTGTGTGTGTGTGTGTGTGTGTGTGTGTGTGTGTGTGTGTGCGTGTGATTTGTAGGAGCAATTTGTACGGGGTGGGGGGTGGTTATAAAGCCCCACTGGGATGCTCTTACCTCAGGGCCTGGACCAGGTTCAGGTCGGTGAATTCATGGAGCTCCACAAAGTCATGGAGGACCTGGAGGTTGAACTCATCTCTGTAGGGAAAATAACAGAATATGTTTAGTAACGAATTTCTGAAATCATTATTCAATTATTTGAGTGTAGAGACACAGACACAAAAAATGACAAACACACAGACATTTAGACACACAGCCAGACACACAAATGCACGTACACACACACACACACACACACACACACACACACACACACATATGTATATGCTCACATAATCAATAAAAACTGGGGGAGGGACACACACACACACACACACACACAAGGTGACACCTCTATCATGACATCACTCTTCTTGACATCTGTGGCCTTTGGAGTTAGTGATACTCCCCCTGAGATAGACAGCAGGCCTCCCAGGACCTATCCCTGACAGCCCTGGGGGATTCCTGACCAATCAGGGAGAGCACACACACAGTCTGCCCCTCCCCCACTGGAATCAGAAATCTCTTTATACCAATTGGACAGAGCAGAGGATCCATGGCGATATCTAGGTGGTGTTCATGCCCTAATGAACACAACTCAGCTCTCCATTTCCTGGTCTGGCTTGTCGACTAGCCGACCATGCCAGGCTGTAGCACTTTAAGGTAGGCAATGCACCCAGGGTAATAACACACACAACGCACAGCCATTGGGTGTTGCCTGTTATATGGCTTTGAATTAATATAAAAGATGGTATTTCTTCAGGTGAGACTCAACTTTTACAGTTTTTTCAGCTTCAGCCAACATTCCAGGATTTTTAGGTACTTAACATTATTTAGAATGGATGAAGTGGAAATCAAAGTCAGACGGACTGTGAAGGAATCAACGTCTCTGTTTTGAGGTCTGAGGGTCTAGATGTGGATCTAATAAAGGCTGTTGGGGGACAAGGGCCGTTGGGGGAAAGGGCGTTGGGGGGAAAGGGCGTTGGGGGGAAAGGGAGTGGGGGGAAAGGGCGTTGGGGGGAAAGGGCGTTGGGGGGAAAGGGCGTTGGGGGGAAAGGGAGTTGGGGGGAAAGGGCTTTGGGGAAAGGGCGTTGGGGGGAAAGGGCGTTGGGGGGAAAGGGAGTTGGGGGGAAAGGGCGTTGGGGGGAAAGGGAGTTGGGGGGAAAGGGCTTTGGGGGAAAAGGGCGTTGGGGGGAAAGGGCGTTGGGGGGAAAGGGCGTTGGGGGGAAAGGGCGTTGGGGGGAAAGGGAGTGGGGGGAAAGGGAGTGGGGGGAAAGGGAGTTGGGGGGGAAGGGAGTTGGGGGGGAAAGGGCTTTGGGGAAAGGGCGTTGGGGGGAAAGGGAGTTGGGGGGAAAGGGCTTTGGGGGGAAAGGGAGTTGGGGGGAAAGGGAGTTGGGGGGAAAGGGCGTTGGGGGGAAAGGGAGTTGGGGGGAAAGGGAGTTGGGGGGAAAGGGCTTTGGGAGAAAGGGCATGTGCCTGACCTGACAGAGGAAAGTATGTGATCTGGAAATGGGACATCTTTGACAGGAAGGAAGTGACATCCTTCTGAACCACACAACACACACAGAAACACAAACATGACAAACACACACACACCCCTCCCCTCCCCCTGACACAACCACATAGAGACGTAGCATGCATCTTGCCCCCCACTGACCTCTCCCCAAGGTAGTCTCCGATGGCTGTCTTGTTTAGCCCCTCCCCCTTGTACAGGAACTGGGCGATGTCATCGCTGGTGTGCTTAAGCAGGTCGTTCTCAATCAGGAACTTAATTCCCTGAGAAAATACAACATCCCGTGTCAGACCCTCGTTACAACGGGGGCGTTCCAGGTCGTATTGTTTGTAGCCATGCAGCGCATATCAAAAGATTGAAATCATATTTTAGCTAAATCGGGGGTAACCCCGACCGGGACTCAAACACGGGTACGATCCATACCATAATGTCAAGAGGATGGAACCTCCTGATTGATGAGGTTGCTAGGCATTTGGTTAAGGTCACTACAATTGTTATTGTGGTTCCTGAAACGTCAAACACTTCTCCACACATTGTCAGATCTGAGAGTTGACTCAGTGGTAATGCAAAAAACCCACAACCTGGAACAGCACTGGTATATCAAACCCACAGGACACCTTCAGAATGTCTATTTCCCTCCAAATCAACTCTGAACCTGGAAGCCAGTTGCACTGCCTTGTTTCCTTGTTCCCCTCTAACCAGGGACTGATTTAGACCTGGGACACCCGGTGGGTGGAATAATGATCAGGTAGAACAGAGAACCAGCAGGCTCCTGACCTCGTAGGGTAAGATGTGAATAACCCTGCGCTGAGACTCCCAAACTCATCGTAGCACTAAGATCATCTTTTGTGCATTTAGTTTCAATAGAATGAAGAAGATGTTCGTGCTGCGATGCTTTTGGGAAACCAGCCCTGGTCTACTTGATACTCACCTTTTTAGGGTCCATGTTGAATTTCTTTCGGCCCATGGCCACTTGTTTATTCCTCTGCATGTTTTTCCTGCAACGTTAAATCAAATAGAATCAAATCAAATTGTATTTATCACATGCGCGGAATACAACAGGTGTATCGTGAAATACTTACTTACAAGAACTTAACCAACAATGCAAAGTAAGAAAATATTTGCTAAATAAACTAAAGTAAAAGAAAAAATTAACACAATAAATAACAATAAGGAGGCTATATACAGGGGGTACCGGTACTGAGTCAATGTGAGGGGGTACTGGTACTGAGTCAATGTGAGGGGGTACTGGTACTGAGTCAATGTGAGGGGGTACAGGTACTGAGTCAATGTGAGGGGGTACTGGTACTGAGTCAATGTGAGGGGGTACTGGTACTGAGTCAATGTGAGGTGGTACAGGTACTGAGTCAATGTGAGGGGGTACAGGTACTGAGTCAAAGTGAGGGGGTACTGGTACTGAGTCAATGTGAGGTGGTACAGGTACTGAGTCAATGTGAGGGGGTACAGGTACTGAGTCAATGTGAGGGGGTACAGGTACTGAGTCAATGTGAGGGGGTACTGGTACTGAGTCAATGTGAGGTGGTACAGGTACTGAGTCAATGTGAGGTGGTACAGGTACTGAGTCAATGTGAGGTGGTACTGGTACTGAGTCAATGTGAGGGGGTACTGGTACTGAGTCAATGTGAGGTGGTACTGGTACTGAGTCAATGTGAGGTGGTACAGGTACTGAGTCAATGTGAGGGGGTACTGGTACTGAGTCAATGTGAGGGGGTACTGGTACTGAGTCAATGTGAGGGGGTACAGGTACTGAGTCAATGTGAGGTGGTACAGGTACTGAGTCAATGTGAGGGGGTACAGGTACTGAGTCAATGTGAGGGGGTACAGGTACTGAGTCAATGTGAGATGGTACAGGTACTGAGTCAATGTGAGATGGTACAGGTACTGAGTCAATGTGAGGGGGTACTGGTACTGAGTCAATGTGACGGGGTACTGGTACTGAGTCAATGTGAGGTGGTACAGGTACTGAGTCAATGTGAGGTGGTACAGGTACTGAGTGAATGTGAGGGGGTACTGGTACTGAGTCAATGTGAGGGGGTACTGGTACTGAGTCAATGTGAGGTGGTACAGGTACTGAGTCAATGTGAGGTGGTACAGGTACTGAGTCAATGTGAGGGGGTACTGGTACTGAGTCAATGTGAGGGGGTACAGGTACTGAGTCAATGTGAGGGGGTACTGGTACTGAGTCAATGTGAGGTGGTACAGGTACTGAGTCAATGTGAGGGGGTACTGGTACTGAGTCAATGTGAGGTGGTACAGGTACTGAGTCAATGTGAGGGGGTACAGGTACTGAGTCAATGTGAGGGGGTACAGGTACTGAGTCAATGTGAGGGGGTACAGGTACTGAGTCAATGTGAGGTGGTACAGGTACTGAGTCAATGTGAGGGGGTACTGGTACTGAGTCAATGTGAGGGGGTACAGGTACTGAGTCAATGTGAGGGGGTACAGGTTAGCCCAGGTAATTCAGGTCATATGTACATGTAGGTAGGGGTAAAATGACTATGCATAGATAATAAACAGAGAGTAGCAGTAGGGTAAAAAAGGGGGTCAATGCAAATAGTCCGGGTAGCCATTTGATTAATATGAAATGAATTAGAGATATATTATTATTGTATCCCCCATCCGTGATGCTGTCAGGGCTGGTTTCCTGGATATAGATTAAGGCTAGTGCTGCACTACAGGGTCTGGGTCTGGGAAACCGGCCACAAGAAAAAGTGCTTGTGTGATGCCATGTAAATATAAACTTCGTCCAAAGAGAGAAAAAGTATATTGGAATTTGTCTTTTCATTTCAAATCACACACATTGATCTCCATGATCTATTTACTCATCTCACATTGGGTCAATATTATGTATTCATTCACTTATTAATTAAAATAATACTTTCATGAATTGAACATGTTGTCATCAGCTTGGCAGTTAAAACTGCTCCAATGGGCCACTGATGACAACATTTAAGATGAAATGGTGACTCAACAATAAGCATGATGGGACCTGGAGCGTAGAGAGGTCAAAGTCTACTCCTTCTTCACTGTCACCATGCTTACGTCACCTTGCCCCGGTTAGCCAAAGGTCACCAGACTTCCTCTTTGATGAATTATTTTCCCCAGCATTCCTTTGGCTATAGTCATTGGGAACTACAGTACTCCCCAGCGTCAGTTATAACAGATCACCACTATTGAACAACAGCCCATCTCCAAAGCTACAGAAGTTGGTTATTCACAGAAACAACCGTTTCACCACCTGATTGTCTCTGACACATGGATTGGTAAAGACTCAGATGACTCAGAAAGCGAGCTCTTTATACAATTTAGTAAATGGCCAGAGCAAACGAAAGTACATGTCTGAAAAAAAAGTGGGTGGTGGGTGGTACCCTTCACTTCTTCCCTGCCTAGGGACCCTCCATTGTCTGCTCTACCCAAACACCTGTGCATTATTGAATAGCTGATCAAACATTTAAAAGCACTAGTCAGTGTGTGGGTGTGTGTATGTGGCGGTGTGATTGTGTGTGTGAGCAAGTGTGTGTGTGTGAGCACGTGCCTGTGCATGCATGTGTGTGCGTGGTGTTTTGGGGAGGGGAAGAGGGTTGGTACTATCTGGACATTAAGGTATAAATATTTAACAACAGTCATTTGCTAAGTTAATGGAATACAAACAACAAAGCAACTTGGACTGTCAGAGATAGGAGATGGTAAGTAACCCTGAAGAACCTTAAAAAAAACCTAAGGAACCCTGAAGAACCTTAAAAAAAACCTAAGGAACCCTGAAGAACCTTAAAAAAAACCTAAGGAACCCTGAAGAACCTTAAAAAAACCCAAGGAACCCTGAAGAACCATAAGGAACCCTAAGGAAATCTGATTCCATACTGTTACACACTCACCTCTCCTCTGTGGAACCCAGGTTCTCGATCTCACTGGTCACTTCTGCGATCTCATTCTTCAGACGCTGGAAATTAGAGAGAGGAGGGGGTTAGGACCAAACACACAGAGCATTACGCTCAGTCTGCTGTCCCAGGACAGATTGTGAGGTTCCAGAACATTCTATTTCTCCTCCAGACACATCAGTGCCCAGTCTGTGCCCACTGCTGCCACCATGCAGTCTCCCCATAACCCTAACCAATACTGACACTAACCACTCCAATCTAATATCAACTGGATGTGTACATGCCCTGCAGCAGGTCTGTCTTTCTCCCCAAACACTTTCTTCTTTACAAACCACATTAAAAGGGAGGAACATTGGTGAATGGCCTCCATACACATGGAGTAGGGAGCAGGACATTTGATTATTTGGGGGTTATGTTTGGGAGATTAATGGAGATATTGCCGATTCTGCCTTTTCTGACAGCTCTGTGAGAGCCCAGTTCCAGAGAGGGAGGGGAGAGGGAGGGTGGGATGGTGACGGGCCAGACTGGCAGTCACCAGTCAGAACCCCATACGAGGGTGAAACAGGGTGGAGACTGGAGGGGGAAACTACGTCATGATGGCATGGGGACACACACAGCTAATAAAGAGAGGGCGTCAGATCTCTCGTCCTCCTGTGTTGTCATCACAGCCAGCCAGGCCAGGGGATGCTAGAGTGTCACATGGACCATGTCACTGAGAATGACCGGGGTCACCAGACACACCACATAGGTCACCAGTGCTTTGCACTCTTGGTAGGACTAGCCTGGATAAATAAAGGTAAATGAAAGGAAAGATGAGATACCATGGAGAGGCAAAGTAACATTTTAGTGCAAGAAATACATGTATTAATTAACCTCCCTGCCTTGATATGAGCTTCATTGACTGACACAGTAGATGAAGGGTGGATGAAGGACTCTGCTTGTCTCATGGGAACTTAGCTAACCCCATTCTGGCTGGGTGTGTGAGGAGTGACACCAAATGAAATTATCTAGTCATTTTACAGCTCTTAATGCTCTTCCAAGACCTGGGTTCAAATAGTATTTGTCTTTCAAATTCCTTGCTCAATCAAACACTCCTAGTATTTGAAAGAAAACAAATCCTATTTGACCCAGGTCTGACTTTTCTTGCCCTATTAATCTACTGTTAGTCCTCTTACTGCTCACACTCCGTCAACCACTAAATAGTACACATACAAATAGCTAGGCTCCATCTCAAGATAGTCAGGGTACTAAAGGCTGTCCTGCACTTTGTGGGGGAAATGCCACATTCTTCATGGGCCATAATATCTGGAGGATATATTCAGTGAGGGGCATCTGGAGGATTAAGGCAGGGATAGAGCTAACTGGCAGGTGAAGTCAATATTTCATCAAAAAGCAGAGGAGAGGACAGACAGAGCCTGCTGGGTCAACATAAAAAGGGTTGAGAAGCCTCCTCCCCCAAGACCTCCCCCCTACACCCCCAAGACCTCCCCCCTTCACCCCAAGACCTCCCCCCTACACCCCCAAGACCTCCCCCCTTCACCCCAAGACCTCCCCCCTACACCCCCAAGACCTCCCCCCTACACCCCCAAGACCTCCCCCCTACACCCCTCCAAAGCAGGGCTGCGTTCAGCAGGGCACAACGTTGTGGAACGCTCAGATAGAAATATTGTGATGTAGAAGAAGCATGCCTCTCTGACTGGAGAACGTGGTATGTTTCACATTACAGGGATGGAGCACTGGGGGTGATGATCTAACTGGTTTGGAAGGGAGAGACAAATCCTACCAACAGACTTCTACTGTACTTTAGACAATTAAGGATCAATGTGTGTCTGGAACACATTATGGTACTGGGAGATACTTTGATACTGATGTAACCCTCAATACATCTTAACCTCTCTTGAGTAGGGGGCAGTATTTTGACGTCCGGATGTAAAGCGTGCCCGTAGTAAACTGCCTGCTACTCAGGCCCAGAAGGTAGAATATGCATATTATTAGTAGATTTGGATAGAAAACTCTCTGACTTTTCTAAAACTGTTTGAATGATGTCTGTGAGTATAACAGAACTCATATGGCAGGCAAAAACCTAAGAAAAAATCCAACCAGGAAGTGTGGAAATCTGAGGTTGTAGTTTTTCAAGTGATTCCCTATCCAATATACAGTGTCTGTGGGGTCATGTTGCACTTCCTAAGGCTTCCACTAGATGTCAACAGTCTTTAGAACATTGTTTCGTGCTTCTACTGTGAATGGGGAGAGAATAAGAGCCATTGGAATCAGATGACTGAGAAAATGACATGAGCTCAGACAGGCGCACGCCCGTGAGAGTTAGGTGTGTTCCTTTTCATTTCTGAAGACAATGGAATTGTCCGGTTGGAATATTATCAAAGATTTATGATAAAAACATCCTAAAGATTGCTTCTATACATCGTTTGACATGTTTCTACGAACTGTAATATAACTTTTTTGACTTTTCGTCTGAACTTACTGCGCGAGCACAGTGCATTTGGGTTACTCGACTGAACGCACGAACAAAAAGGAGGTATTTGGACGTAAATATGGACTTTATCGAAACAAATGAACATTTATTGTGGAACTGGGATTCCTGGGAGTGCATTCCGATGAAGATCATCAAAGGTAAGTGAATATTTATAATGCTATTTCTGAGTTTTGTTGACTCCACAAAATGGCGAGTTTGGTTTTGTGACTGAGCGCTGTACTCAGATTATTGCAAAGTGTGCTTTCGCTGTAAGGCTTTTTTGAAATCTGACACAATGGTTGCATTAACAAAAGCGCATTTGCGAAAAAAGCACAATCGTTGCAGGACTGTACCTAACCATAAACATCAATGCCTTTCTTAAAATCAATACACAGAAGTATATATTTTTAAACCTGCATATTTAGCTAAAAGAAATCCAGGTTAGCAGGCAATATTAACCAGGTGAAATTGTCACTTCTCTTCCGTTCATTGCACGCAAAGTCAGGGTATATGCAACAGTTTGGGCCGCCTGGCTCGTTGCAAACTAATTTGCCAGAATGTTACGTAATTATGACATAACATTGAAGGTTGTGCAATGCAACAGGAACATTTAGACTTATGGATGCCACCCGTTAGGTAAAATACGGAACGGTTCCGTATTTCACTGAAAGAATAAACGTGATAGTTTCCGGATTCGACCATATTAATGACCTAAGGCTCGTGTTTCTGTGTGTTATTATGTTATAATTAAGTCTATGATTTGATAGAGCAGTCTGACTGAGCGATGGTAGGCAGCAGCAGGCTCGTAAGCATTCATTCAAAATAGCACTTTCGTGCGTTTAGCCAGAAGCCCTTCACTATGCATTGGGCTGTTTATGACTTCAAGCCTATCAACTCCCAAGATTAGGCTGGTGTAACCGATATGAAATGGCTAGCTAGTTAGCCAGGTGCGCGCTAATAGCGTTTCAAACGTCACTCGCTCTGAGACTTGGAGTAGTTGTTCCCCTTCCTCTACATGGGTAACGCTGCTTCGAGGGTGGCTGTTGTCGATGTTTTCCTGGTTCGAGCCCAGGTAGGAGGTAGGAGCGAGGAGAGGGATGGAAGCTATACTGTTACACTGGCAATACTAAAGTGCCTATAAGAACATACAATTCCGATAATAACTACAACCTAAAACTTCTTACCTGGGAATATTGAAGACTCATGTTAAAAGGAACCACCAGCTTTCATATGTTCTCATGTTCTGAGCAAGGAACTTAAACGTTAGCTTTCTTACATGGCACATAATGCACTTTTACTTTCTTCTCCAACACTTTGTTTTTGCATTATTTAAACAAAATTGAACATGTTTCATTATTTATTTGAGGCTCAATTGATTTTATTGATGTATTACATTAAGTTAAAATAAGTAGTAATTCAGTATTGTTGTAATTGTCATTATTACAAATAAATAAAATAAAAATCTGCTGATTAATCGGTATCGGCTTTATTGGGTCCTCGAATAATCGGTCGACCTCTGCTCTATGGAGGTGGGACGCTACCGTCCCACCTGCGGGACACATCCAGTGAAATATCAGGGCGGCAAATTCATAACAACAAAATGTCATAATTCAAATTTCTCAAACATTCAACTATTTTACACCATTTTAAAGATACACCTCTCCTTAATCCAACCACATTCTCCGATTTCAAAAAGGCTTTACGGCGAAAGCATAAAGTTAGATTATGTTAAGACAGTGCCAACACAAGAAAAACCACACAGCCATTTTCCAAGCAGGAGAGGGGTCACAAAAACCAGAAATACAGCTAAAATGAATCACTAACCTTTGACGATCTTCATCAGATGACACTCCTAGGACTCAATGTTACACAATACATGTATGTTTTGCTCGATAAAGTTAATATTTATATTAAAAAATATATATTTTACATTGGCGCGTGATGTTCAGAAAATATTTTGCCTCCAAAACTGCCGGTGAATCAGCACAACAATTTACAAAAATACTCATCATAAACGTTGATAAAATATTAAACTGTTATTCAAAGAATTATAGATAAGCATCTCCTTAATGCAACCGCTGTGACAGATTTAAAAAAAGCTTCACGGGGAAAGCACACTTTGCAATAATCTGAGTACGGCGCTCAGAAACATACATCAGGCAATACAGATACCCGCCATTTTGGAGTCATCTAAAATCATAAATATCGTTATAAATATTCACTTACCTTTGATGATCTTCATCAGAAGGCACTTCCAGGAATCCCAGGTCCACAATAAATGTTGTTTTGTTCGATAAAGTCCATAATTTATGTCCAAATACCTCCTTGTTGTTTGCGCGTTCAGTAAGCTACTCCAAATGTAGGAAGCGCGCCAAAAATTTCACGACGAAAAGTCAAAAAAGTTATATTTACGTTCGTAGAAACATGTCAAATGTTGTATAGCATCAATCTTTAGGGCCTTTTTAACATAAAACTTCCACAATATTCCAACCGGACGATTCCAATGTCTTGAAAAACGTTATGGAACACAGCTACCTTATCACGTGAACGTGCGCCACTGATCTCATGTCATTTCTGAGTCACCAGCTTCCCAGCCTTCTTGTTCGCTCTCTGTTCAGTGCAAAAGCCTGAAACAAGGTTCTAAAGACTGTTGACATCTAGTGGAAGCCTTAGGAAGTGCAAAATGAACGCTAAGTCACTGTGTGTTAGATAGGCAATGACTTGAAAAGACTACAAGCATCAGATTTCCCACTTCCTGGTTGGATTTTTCTCAGGTTTTTGCCTGCATATGAGTTCTGTTATACTCACAGACATCATTCAAACAGTTTTAGAAACTTCAGAGTGTTTTCTATCCAAATCTACCAATAATATGCAAATATTTGAGTATTAGGCAGTTTACTCTGGGCACGCTTTTCATCCAAAATCGGAAATACTGCCCCCTATACCTTAAAAAGTTAAGGAGAAGTGTATCTATAATTTTTTGAATAACAGTTGTATATTTTATCAACATTTATGATGAGTATTTCTGTAAATTGATGTGCTCATTCACCGGAAGTTTTGGGAGGCAAAACATATCTGAACATTACACGCCAATGTAAAATGGGGTTTTGGGATATAAATATGAACTTTATCGAGCAAAACATACATGTATTGTGTAACATGAAGTCCTATGAGTGCCATCTGATGAAGATCATCAAAGGTTAGTGATTAATTTTTGCTGTATTTCTGGTTTTTGTGACGCCTCTCCTTGCTTGGAAAATGGCTGTGTGGTTTTTCTTGTCTAGGTGCTGTCCTAACATAGTCTAATGCTATGCTTTCGCCGTAAAGTATTTTTGAAATCAGACAGTGTGGTTGGATTAACGAGAAGATCATCTTTAAAATGGTGTATAATACTTGTATGTGTGAGAAATTTGAATTATGAGATTTCTGTTGTTTTGAATTTGGCGCTCTGCAATTTCACTGGCTGTTGGCGAGGTGGGACGCTACCGTCCCACATACCCTAAGTTAACACACCTCTCTTCTCCTCCCCACACACACCGTACCTGAATGTCTTCCAGCAGCTCTTGCTTGCGGCGGCGGATGTTTTCCAGCTCATGCTGCTCCTCAGGGGTAAGGTCGTCTGGCACTGTGGGGACAGAGAGAGAGAGAGGTTAGGTTTGGGTTATCCCAAAATACTCACAGAACACACCTTCCTGGGCCCTATCGTTCTCACTGTAGCCTACCTGTTCCCTTAGGCAGGGTAATGAGTCGAACCTATCAAAAAGAGATTGAAGGCTCTGAGTAGGGTCTGGGAGCCTAGAGAGAAAGAACGAGGAGAAAGAGGAAGAGAGAAACAGAGAGAGAAGGAAATAACTAGAGGAGAGGGTGAGAGGTCTGTTTTGGAAGTAAGACAATCGATAACCGGCAAAAACACTGAAAACTAAGAAGAAGATAAGGTTTCCAAGCCTTAGCCTACATTAGAAGCCAGTCAGGGGGAGAACACTCCAAGAGAAAGACTTGAGATTTCCCAGCAGTACAGGGCAGCCTGCCGGAAGCCTACTGCCCCACCGTGTTTACAAACACTCCAAGAACAGTCAAGTCCACAGCACATCATAGTGAAGCAATAAGACAGTGTTTCCCCAGATTCATTTACAAGTGGGTTGTAAAGGCCCTACAACACCACCAAGGGCCTAAAATGAAACCAACTGAAGCCAAATGATTTTAGACAGGGGGAAACCAGGCCTATACAATGTGGTAGGAAACACTGCAACAAGCCAGACCAACCCTACCCCCTTCTACCTGGACTCCTCCAATGTGGAAGGAATAATGTCACACAGATAACTCCACCTGCCAGGACATGATGCCCTAGTTCAGGACAAACCGCGTCGCCTCACGTGTGACATCACATCCACCACCAACAACACAAAGGGCAACAAACAGGATGAAGTCAAAGGTTCTGTAATGGTCTGTGGCTCCTCCAGTTCACACTAGACATGCTCTATACTGCACCCTGGGGGATCATATCCTCTGGTATGTGTGTACCAGCTCAGTCAAAGTCAAATACAAGCCCAGGGCAGCAGTGCCAGGCCAGCAGTGTCAGGGCAGCAGTGTCAGGGCAGCAGTGTCAGGCCAGCAGTGTCAGGGCAGCAGTGTCAGGGCAGCAGTGTCAGGCCAGCAGTGTCAGGGCAGCAGTGTCAGGGCAGCAGTGTCAGGACAGCAGTGTCAGGGCAGCAGTGTCAGGACAGCAGTGTCAGGGCAGCAGTGTCAGGCCAGCAGTGTCAGGGCAGCAGTGTCAGGGCAGCAGTGTCAGGCCAGCAGTGTCAGGACAGCAGTGCCAGGCCAGCAGTGTCAGGACAGCAGTGTCAGGGCAGCAGTGTCAGGGCAGCAGTGTCAGGGCAGCAGTGTCAGGACAGCAGTGTCAGGGCAGCAGTGTCAGGACAGCAGTGTCAGGGCAGCAGTGTCAGGGCAGCAGTGTCAGGCCAGCAGTGTCAGGACAGCAGTGCCAGGCCAGCAGTGTCAGGACAGCAGTGTCAGGGCAGCAGTGTCAGGGCAGCAGTGTCAGGGCAGCAGTGTCAGGACAGCAGTGTCAGGGCAGCAGTGTCAGGACAGCAGTGTCAGGGCAGCAGTGTCATGACAGCAGTGTCAGGCCAGCAGTGCCAGGACAGCAGTGCCAGGCCAGCAGTGTCATGACAGCAGTGTCAGGACAGCAGTGTCAGGGCAGCAGTGTCAGGCCAGCAGTGCCAGGACAGCAGTGCCAGGCCAGCAGTGTCATGACAGCAGTGTCAGCAGTGCCAGGCCAGCAGTGCCAGCAGTGCCAGGCCAGCAGTGCCAGGACAGCAGTGTCAGGCCAGCAGTGCCAGGCCAGCAGTGCCAGCAGTGCCAGGCCAGCAGTGTCAGGCCAGCAGTGCCAGCAGTGCCAGGCCAGCAGTGTCAGGCCAGCAGTGCCAGGCCAGCAGTGTCAGGCCAGCAGTGTCAGGACAGCAGAGCCAGGCCAGCAGTGCCAGGCCAGCAGTGTCAGGACAGCAGTGCCAGGACAGCAGTGTCAGGACAGCAGTGTCAGGACAGCAGTGCCAGGCCAGCAGTGCCAGGACAGCAGTGTCAGGCCAGCAGTGCCAGGCCAGCAGTGCCAGCAGTGCCAGGCCAGCAGTGTCAGGCCAGCAGTGCCAGGCCAGCAGTGTCAGGCCAGCAGTGTCAGGACAGCAGAGCCAGGCCAGCAGTGCCAGGCCAGCAGTGTCAGGACAGCAGTGCCAGGACAGCAGTGTCAGGACAGCAGTGTCAGGACAGCAGTGTCAGGCCAGCAGTGTCAGGGTAGCAGTGTCAGGGCAGCAGTGTCAGGACAGCAGTGTCAGGACAGCAGTGTCAGGACAGCAGTGTCAGGCCAGCAGTGTCAGGGTAGCAGTGTCAGGACAGCAGTGTCAGGGTAGCAGTGTCAGGACAGCAGTGTCAGGACAGCAGTGTCAGGGTAGCAGTGTCAGGGTAGCAGTGTCAGGGTAGCAGTAGCGTGGCATATCTCAAAGCACTGTCACTGCCTGTACAGTTATTATTAGCTTCCCCCGGGCCAAGGACTGAGGGAGGAGAAGCTGTCCTGAATGATTGGGCAGCTCTATGTGTGTGTGTGTGTGTGTGTGTGTGTGTGTGTGTGTGTGGTGTGTGTGTGTGTGTGTGTGTGTGTGCGTCAGGGCCATTGAAAGTCAAGGAGAGAGCCATGCCTATACAGCACTAACCAAAGGTGACACCATTCACAACACAACAACTGGACCCTGTAACAGAGGAAACAATGTGAAACACAGACACTCAGCCTAGCTCAAATCATTTATACATGTTCAGACAACAAGACACTTTCCTCAACAAACAATGATCCATGTCTGAGTCTCTCCAACCCAATGGATCAACTTCCTGTTATAACACAGACGATAAGAAAGGTGGTTCCTCTACCCGGGGCCTCTCTCTATGGGGGTGTGACAGCACCCGCTGGTGACCCCTCTCCTCCCTCAACACCCAGGAGATCATAAGCTGGAGGTTCATAGGTCAAAGATCATGGGCTGTGGTTGACCCCGGTGGGGCTCAGTGGAAGGCTAACAGGAACAGGAACAGGGAGGGATGGAGGGAGGGATGGAGGGAGGGAGGGATGGAGACCAGTGTGTATTTATGGATACAGGTCCAGCGCAAGTATCTATCGGGAAAGAGCTCAGCCAGCCAGAAAGAACAAGTTTTTATGTATTTTTGAGTCACAAACATACACACACACCACACCACACATGTGTGAGCGTGCATGCACGAATGCCCCCACCGAACGCACCCCCCCCCTTAATAATTCATAACACCTACCACAGGGGCTTCTCTCAAAGCTGAGAAAATACTCATGTAAAAGCAAAATATATGTGATCTGGAAAATGCTGAATTTATCTGAAATTCCACCTGAAAACAAACACAGAAATTAGAGTGCAAAATTAAAAAGCTTCATTTAAATATGGAAAGTAACTGTCAAACCCAATAGCTTGACGAGAAGAACACTTTGAATCCCAACCCAGAATGTCTGGTCATTTTAAACAGGAATAATAGACTACAGGGGTCATAAAGAATGACAAGGGTTTCTGATTGGACAAATCCAGGTAGTCCCTCCCTGTTTCAGTTCGTTTCTATTCGGTTTGGTGTCTAATGAACATGACCCAGGGTTCTTCCTCAGCCTCGACCACCTGTCAACGGTAACGCTGGCAACCGGCCTGTCTGTCTGTCTGTCTGTCTGTCTGTCTGTCTGTCTGTCTGTCTGTCTGTCTGTCTGTCTGTCTGTCTGTCTGTCTGTCTGTCTGTCACCTGCCAAGGCTAAGACATTGACCATGTCTGTTAGACAAACAGCTAAATAAATACTAGAATGGCCTTTTATTTCTTTATGCAGCCAGTCAGAATCTCCTTGAGACGAAGAATGTATTTGATACCTGACCTTACATACTGTACACACACAGACACACACACACACACCACACACACACACACACACACAGACACAGACACAGACACAGACACACACACACACACACACACACACACACACACACACACACACACACACACACACACACACACACACACACACACACACACACACACACACAGACACACACACAGACACACACACGCACGCACAGACACACAGACACACACACACAAACACAGAAACAGACACACACACAGACACACACACACACACACACAGACACAGACACACACACACACAGACACACACTGCTGCTGCTGATAGGCCGGGTAGGAACCCTAATCCAATAGGGCAGATTTTACTTCATGGCGTGTTACATTTCATGGGCCTCATCTTCCATCGATTGTCCAAGTGAACGTCACACTGAGTAAAGCCAGAGCAGTGCTGTGTGCTGAACAGACACAACAGGAAATGAACTCCTCATCCTGAAAGTGAAGTCATACTGGGTGGATGCATCAGGGGAAACAACATACACAGACACCCACTGCATTCCTATCTTGACTGGTAGGGACAGTTAGAAGAACACCACAAGACCAAGAAAGAGAATGAATTAAAGAGAGAGAGAGAAAGCGAGAGAGAGAGCGAGAGAGAGCGAGAGAGAGAGAGAGAGAGAGAGAGAGAGAGACAGAGAGAGAGAGAGAGAGAGAGAGAGAGAGAGAGAGAGAGAGACCAAGGTATCCCTTAACTACGGCCTTCCTCCTATAATACTATAGCTATGCTCTTCCCCAGACATTGACATGGCAGGCTATTCAGGGCCGTAGCAGAAACACAGCCCAAGCCGCAGGTCAAACACTCTGCTTCACATCAGACAACCACATGAGGGAGTAGTCTGTTCCTGTTGTGACATCAGTGTCATGTCACACTCACTTCCCTTCTCAGAATATAAGCCTGTGTCCCCAATGGCACACTATGGCCTTTATAGTGCATTATAAAGACCTGGGCCCTACTGAAAAGTGGTGCACTACAAATGAAATACTCTGCCATTTGGGAAACACCCTAAGAGAGAGGGGGGGTTGGGAAAACCCTTCCACTTTAACTAATTGCTGAGGGGAACTGTGTCGGGATACTGGGGAAATATTGCCTGTGATTGCTGTTGTTTGGCTGTCACTGATCAGGCCACTGGCATATAACGAACATTACAGATTCAGTAGGGGAAGCAGCAGAGCTGTGTGTCTGCATGTGTGTGTGTGTGTCTGCATGTGTGTGTGTGTGTGTGTGTGTGTGTGTGTGTGTGTGTGTGTGTGTGTGTGTGTGTGTGTGTGTGTGTGTGTGTGTGTGTGTGTAAGCGTGCATATCTGTCTGTCCCTGGAAACCAGTGTGAAGAAACATTTTTACTGTCCTCCTGACACAAAGCTCCCAAGAAAGGACTTTCCTGTATCATGTCAGCCATATTGAGTAGGAGTACCCAGGTCCAATTGTTGTCTTGTTGTTTTGTCCCTTCTAGTGTTGCATGGTACACCCACACTTCACTACCTTTTCCATACTAGAACATGAAAAACGGTTCTTTGTAACTTTAAGTACTACTGTCAAATGTGTCTCATGGATCAAGTCTGTCTATCATGTTAGATCTCCACTCAGCCTGTACTGGGAGTCTGGACTGCATCATGTTAGATCTCCACTCAGCCTGTACTGGGAGTCTGGACTGCATCATGTTAGATCTCCACTCAGCCTGTACTGGGAGTCTGGACTGCATCATGTTAGATCTCCACTCAGCCTGTACTGGGAGTCTGGACTTCATCATGTTAGATCTCCACTCAGCCTGTACTGGGAGTCTGGGCTGCATCATGTTAGATCTCCACTCAGCCTGTACTGGGAGTCTGGGCTGCATCATGTTAGATCTCCACTCAGCCTGTACTGGGAGTCTGGGCTGCATCATGTTAGATCTCCACTCAGCCTGTACTGGGAGTCTGGACTGCATCATGTTAGAGCTCCACTCAGCCTGTACTGGGAGTCTGGACTGCATCATGTTAGATCTCCACTCAGCCTGTACTGGGAGTCTGGGCTGCATCATGTTAGATCTCCACTCAGCCTGTACTGGGAGTCTGGACTGCATCATGTTAGATCTCCACTCAGCCTGTACTGGGAGTCTGGACTGCATCATGTTAGATCTCCACTCAGCCTGTACTGGGAGTCTGGACTGCATCATGTTAGATCTCCACTCAGCCTGTACTGGGAGTCTGGGCAGCATCATGTTAGATCTCCACTCAGCCTGTACTGGGAGTCTGGACTGCATCATGTTAGATCTCCACTCAGCCTGTACTGGGAGTCTGGACTGCATCATGTTAGATCTCCACTCAGCCTGTACTGGGAGTCTGGACTGCATCATGTTAGATCTCCACTCAGCCTGTACTGGGAGTCTGGACTGCATCATGTTAGATCTCCACTCAGCCTGTACTGGGAGTCTGGACTGCATCATGTTAGATCTCCACTCAGCCTGTACTGGGAGTCTGGACTGCATCATGTTAGATCTCCACTCAGCCTGTACTGGGAGTCTGGACTGCATCATGTTAGATCTCCACTCAGCCTGTACTGGGAGTCTGGACTGCATCATGTTAGATCTCCACTCAGCCTGTACTGGGAGTCTGGACTGCATCATGTTAGATCTCCACTCAGCCTGTACTGGGAGTCTGGACTGCATCATGTTAGATCTCCACTCAGCCTGTACTGGGAGTCTGGACTGCATCATGTTAGATCTCCACTCAGCCTGTACTGGGAGTCTGGACTGCATCATGTTAGATCTCCACTCAGCCTGTACTGGGAGTCTGGACTGCATCATGTTAGATCTCCACTCAGCCTGTACTGGGAGTCTGGACTGCATCACTTGAACAATGTGACACAGCATGTAGAAACTGTTAAATTACTTATAAATGATTAAATCCATACAGGCTAGAAAACTTCACAATGCAAGAAGATACCGGTAGCTTCCAGCTTTGAAGGCTAACTTTCCTTGCTAGCTTACAGCTGAAGCCAACATCAATTCACTACTGCTAGTACCATGTTTGTGATAATATGCTAACCATTATGCAAAACATCCTGATTTCCAAACTGATTCAAAGGTGATTGCCATCAAAACTTTATTAATTCACTTAAATTGCTCTCTCTCGCTCACGTCTCTCCGTGAATTATGTAATTACTGGTTAAATAGACTGGACAAACTTTTATAAAATAAGCTACTTCTATGCAGATGTTGTTTATCAGTACAATAAAATGAGTCCCAATTGGAGGGGAAACAGATTATTTGCCATCTGTAGCCCCATGAAATCAGCCAAAACAGGCTCAACTCCATGCATGCTCTCACTCCTATTGAATATGCATTCCCCTTTATTGTGTATAGGCTACATCTTGATTTAACCAGTTTATCAATAGATTTACCATTCAAATACACACACACACACACACACACACACACACACACACACACACACACACACACACACACACACACACACACACACACACACACACACACACACACACACACACACACACACAATGTGCAACAGTAGAAACCGAGAGACATGAGAGTGGGAGATGGGGGATGAAGAGAGGTGCCGTTACATATGCATGAGATAACAAAGTGACATAGCATTACATTCATCATTAGGTGGAGAATTCAGAATCTCCCCTCTCTGTATCTCAGAAAAATCCTGCATTTACTGGAACAGTTCAATACATCGCCAGAGGTCAGAGGTCAGCGCGATGATAGCCATCAACATTTTGAAACCAGTGAATGAGCCAATCTCAGTCTCACAGTAGCCAACCAGAGGGAGAGGCCTGACAGAGCGAGTGTGGGAAATGTGTGTGTGTCTGCGTGGGATGAGAGAGACACACCGCCCACATCCTGTTTTCTAGGGCCTAGTACTGCCTGGAAAGCAGGCCATCCAGGGGAATCACACACACCTCAGGCTTACTGTTCACCCCTGCTGTGCTTGGCGCTGTGTCAGCACTCTCACAACCCATTATGTTTCCTCTGAAACTCTCCAGAATAAAACAGTAACACTATCTACCATGTAGAACAGCCATTACAAACTAACTCTGTTGACTGTATATTTTCAGTCCAAATAACTTGGCCACAGCAACACCAGGGGCCTCTGGGTGGCTCACAGGAAGGTAGGGAGATAAACAGTGTCCAGCCGAAGAAAACTGTTCTGGCACAGACATCAGATGTCTCTTTCACACTTTAGGGCCAACCCAAACCGTACTGTTCTGGCTCAGACATCAGATGTCTCTTTCACACTTTAGGGCCAACCCAAACCGTACTGTTCTGGCTCAGACATCAGATGTCTCTTTCACACTTTAGGGCCAACCCAAACCGTACTGTTCTGGCTCAGACATCAGATGTCTCTTTCACACTTTAGGGCCAACCCAAACCGTACTGTTCTGGCTCAGACATCAGATGTCTCTTTCACACTTTAGGGCCAACCCAAACCGTACTGTTCTGGCTCAGACATCAGATGTCTCTTTCACACTTTAGGGCCAACCCAAACCGTACTGTTCTGGCTCAGACATCAGATGTCTCTTTCACACTTTAGGGCCAACCCAAACCGTACTGTTCTGGCTCAGACATCAGATGTCTCTTTCACACTTTAGGGCCAACCCAAACCGTACTGTTCTGGCTCAGACATTAGATGTCTCTTTCACACTTTAGGGCCAACCCAAACCATACTGTTCTGGCTCAGACATTAGATGTCTCTTTCACACTTTAGGGCCAACCCAAACCGTACTGTTCTGGCACAGACATCAGATGTCTCTTTCACACTTTAGGGCCAACCCAAACCGTACTGTTCTGGCTCAGACATCAGATGTCTCTTTCACACTTTAGGGCCAACCCAAACCGTACTGTTCTGGCTCAGACATCAGATGTCTCTTTCACACTTTAGGGCCAACCCAAACCGTACTGTTCTGGCTCAGACATCAGATGTCTCTTTCACACTTTAGGGCCAACCCAAACCGTACTGTTCTGGCTCAGACATCAGATGTCTCTTTCACACTTTAGGGCCAACCCAAACCGTACTGTTCTGGCTCAGACATCAGATGTCTCTTTCACACTTTAGGGCCAACCCAAACCGTACTGTTCTGGCTCAGACATCAGATGTCTCTTTCACACTTTAGGGCCAACCCAAACCGTACTGTTCTGGCTCAGACATTAGATGTCTCTTTCACACTTTAGGGCCAACCCAAACCGTACTGTTCTGGCTCAGACATCAGATGTCTCTTTCACACTTTAGGGCCAACCCAAACCGTACTGTTCTGGCTCAGACATCAGATGTCTCTTTCACACTTTAGGGCCAACCCAAACCGTACTGTTCTGGCTCAGACATCAGATGTCTCTTTCACACTTTAGGGCCAACCCAAACCGTACTGTTCTGGCTCAGACATCAGATGTCTCTTTCACACTTTAGGGCCAACCCAAACCGTACTGTTCTGGCTCAGACATCAGATGTCTCTTTCACACTTTAGGGCCAACCCAAACCGTACTGTTCTGGCTCAGACATTAGATGTCTCTTTCACACTTTAGGGCCAACCCAAACCGTACTGTTCTGGCTCAGACATCAGATGTCTCTTTCACACTTTAGGGCCAACCCAAACCGTACTGTTCTGGCTCAGACATCAGATGTCTCTTTCACACTTTAGGGCCAACCCAAACCGTACTGTTCTGGCTCAGACATCAGATGTCTCTTTCACACTTTAGGGCCAACCCAAACCATACTGTGCTGGCTCAGATCTTTCCACATTTTCCTTTTCATACCGGTTCCAGCAACTATGGTGGCTGGTGGACACATAAACCTACAGGACAGTAGTTCTCCAGGAACAGGGTTGGAGTTAAAACCTATTGGACGGTACCTCTCCAGGAACAGGGTTGGAGTTAACACCTACTGGACGGTACCTCTCCAGGAACAGGGTTGGAGTTAACACCTACTGGACGGTACCTCTCCAGGAACAGGGTTGGAGTTAAAACCTACTGGATGGTACCTCTCCAGGAACAGGGTTGGAGATAACACCTACTGGACGGTACCTCTCCAGGAACAGGGTTGGAGTTAACACCTACTGGACTGTAACTCTCCAGGAACAGGGCTGGAGTTAAAACCTACTGGACTGTAACTCTCCAGGAACAGGGCTGGAGTTAAAACCTACAGGACGGTACCTCTCCAGGAACAGGGTTGGAGTTAAAACCTACTGGAGTGTATCTCTCCAGGAACAGGGTTGGAGTTAAAACCTACAGGACGGTATCTCTCCAGGAACAGGGTTAGAGTTAAACCTACTATAGACAATCCAGTGAATGACAAAGGGCTTCTAAAGAGAGGTCAGATGTCTGGTGCTGGTACACACTAATCTGGGGTTTGACCTGCCACAGCTAGCAGCTGAGCTTCAGCTCTCATTCTCACTGAGCCTAAATGAACCCTGGTTTATAACTGACCCATTTACGTGGGTTGTTGGTTTATTTCACAATAGATTTAGTGTCCAGTCAGACAGAGTTTTAGCTGCTATGTTGGGGAGCAGTTTGGTAAATGAGTCTGCAGTGTTATATGTAACGTACACAAACCTCAGTATTTCACAACTTCCTGCATGTGCAATATTCTGGCCCACAATCCAGTTCATCTCTCTCTCCCCCTCACAGATTGCCATCTTGGAAGGAGAGATACCAAACGACTGGTTTCCAGATCACTGGAGAATCTCCTCAGGAAATCAGGAAATTAAAATCTCTCTCTCTCTCTCTCTCTCCCCTGATCTGATTTGACCTAGTTTGGAGGTTGAGCTCAAAAACGTGACGGCCAATATAAGCCGCTGTGTTTGTTCAGTCCCAGGTCCCTCTCACTACATAGGACACATTCCTGGGGCAGTGGCGCTCTCTGGGGTCTTGCTGGACAGAAATCATATGTACCCTGATACCACTGCCTGTACCCACCTAGAGGGGTACTGAGTGGGTAGTATACCCCAACCCAACCCAGAGGTGCACAGTCCCTCTCGCTCAGCACCACAACACCTGTCTAATGCTCTGATAGGCTTTACTGTAACCATATCAGACACATGCAAACTCCACTGATTGTGTTCCCTACAAGAGGGCAACAGCTGTGTGCTGACTGGGTGAATACTGGGTGTAGCCTAACATAGTTATGAAAAAGACATGTGAATATAGCAAATACTTGTACTATTGTGTGTGTAGTGAGGATGTGTAATAATCAGTGTGTGTGTAGTGAGGATGTGTAGTAATCAGTGTGTGTGTAGTGAGGATGTGTAGTAATGTGTAGTAATCAGTAAGTGTGTAGGTAGGATGTGTAGTAATGTGTAGTAATCAGTAAGTGTGTAGTAATGTGTAGTAATCAGTAAGTGTGTAGGGAGGATGTGTAGTAATGTGTAGTAATCAATTATTCCAGAATTTGGGGAATTTTGCTTGAATTCATCAACAAAAAGTTAGCTTATAACAGTGAACCTTTTTTGTGGGATACACATAAGACAATTCTAGGTCTTCTGGCATATTTTGGTTAAACTATGCCCAATTCAATGGAATTGCAACCCTCTGCATGCACAGTGCATTCTTCCATCACATGTACAGCTGATTCTCAAGATCTTGCACACAAATAAGATGCTATTGAGTCCACACTAATACAGTATCTGAGCCAAGGACTACATGCTTTCTGGTAAGTTTTGATTACAATACTGGGTGGGGTGAATATATTTTATATGACATACAACATTTTTTGTTAACTAGTAAATAGTAGCCTACAGCAAAGTGTGTTTAAATCATTTCTAACTTGTGAACAATTTCTGCTAGTTAGTTTTTGCTACCATGTGGGTTTTAGCTTGCTTGAGCCTGCTAACTGAGGAGTGTTAATTCACCTGTTTCCATACATCTTTTATTTTAAAACATTTATTTTACAAAGGAGTTGTTTCATCTAAATGCTTAATTATTTATCTGTACATGGAATTGTATATATTTTTTTTTCACTCATTAAAAAAAATCTTTACAGGAAAATGCAACGGCACCATCTGATGTGTGGAGAACTTTCACTGCAGCTAATGTACAAGGAAAGGTTGTGCACATTTGCAAATACTGTGAAGAATGCAACAAAGATGCAGAATCATCTGGCCAAGGGCATAAAGTTCCCTCAGCAATCACAACAAGCAACCTCTGACAAAAGTCCCTCTACTTCTATTTGAGGTGAAAACTATGAATCCGACACCTTATCAATAGCAACAGCTCATGGTCCTCCTGGAATCAGACTTTTTTGACTCAATGGAGGAACGTAGTCAAAGAAATGCTGCTGAATGTCTTGCTCGAGCTGTGTATGCAACTGGTTCACCTCTGATGCTCACAGGCAATGTGTATTGGAAGAGATTAATGAATGTTCTTTGCCCAGCATACACCCCTCCAACCAGACATGCTTTATCTACTAATTTGCTGGATGCAGAGTTCAACAGAGTTCAAGTGAAGGTCAAGCAAATCATAGAGAAAGCAGACTGTATTGCAATCATCTCTGATGGGTGGTCGAATGTTCGTGGGCAAGGAAAAATTAACTACATCATCTCCACCCCTAAACCAGTATTCTACAAGAGCACAGACACAAGGGACAACAGACACACTGGAATCTAGATTGCAGATGAGCTGAAGGCAGTCATCAATGACCTTGGACCACAGAAGGTATTTGCACTGGGGACAGACAATGCATCGAACATGAAGGCTGCTTGTTCTAAAGTGGAGGAGTCCTACCCTCACAACACACCCTTTGGCTGTGCTGCTCATGCATTGAATCTGCTCCTCAAGGACATCATGGCACTGAAAACAATGGATACACTCTACAAGAGAGCCAAGGAAGTGGTTAGGTATGTGAAGGGTCATCAAGTTATAGCAGCAATCTACCTCACCAAGTAAAGTGAGAAGAATAAGAGCACCACATTGAAGCTGCCCAGCAACACCCATTGGGGTGGTGTTGTCATCATGTTTGATAGTCTCCTGGAGGGAAAGGAGTCTCTCCAAGAAATGGCCATATCACAGTCTGCCGATATGGACAGCCCCCATCAAGAGGATCCTCCTGCATTATGCATTTTGGGAGAGAGTGGTAAGCAGCCTGAAACCTATAGCAGTAGCCATTGCACGGACTGAGGGAGACAATGCCATCCTGTCTGATGTTCAGACTCTGCTTGAAGATGTAAGAGAATAAATCCGTACTGCCCTGCCCACTTCACTGTTGCTCCAAGCAGAGGAAACTGCAGTTCTGAAATACATCAAAAAGCGTGAAGACTTCTGCCTGAAGCTCATACACGCCGCAGCGTACATGTTGGACCCCAAGTATGCTGGCAAGAGCATCCTGTCTGGTGCAGCGATCAACAAGGCCTATGGTGTCATCACTACAGTGTCTCGCCACCTTGGCCTGGATGAGGGCAAGGTTCTTGGCAGTCTGGCGAAGTATACTTCCAAGCAAGGGCTTTGGGATGGAGATGCAATATGGTAGTCGGGCCAACATATCTCATCAGCCACCTGGTAGAGGAGACTTTGTGGATCTGAGGCTCTTTCCCCTGTTGCCACCATCATCCTCCAAATCCCACCAACATCAGCCACCTCAGAGCACAACTGGACCTTGTTTGGGAACACACAAACCAAAGCACGCAACAGATTGACCAATACAAGGGTTGAAAAATTGGTGGCCATCCGGGCAAATTTGAGGCTTTTTGAACCTGACAACGAGCCATCCTCAACAAGGTTGAAAAGTGACAGTGAAGATGAGGTCTCAGAGTTTGATGTTCAAGAGGTGGACATTTAGGAGGTCCAGGGAGAAGACATGGAAGCCTGAGAGGAAGACAACCAAAGCTTTAGTCTATAAACTATCATTTTACAGATGTATGTTGAAAACATTTTTGGGAGATGCGATGGATCATTGGGATCATTCAATATTCCCTTTCTTTTGTTGTTCAGTGAAATCATCCCATGTGAAGAGTCAACTCATTTAATTAAAGTTCAATTCGTAACTAAATTGTTTATTGTATTTCTATTGGAAGGATTTAATCATTTGCAATTATGTCTCCTTATGATAAGGTAGAATGTTTATGTTTCTGTCTCCATATGATATGGTAAATATACCCAATGCAAACAAAAAATATTTAAATTATATTAATTTGCATATATTTCCATTGATTCCCATATATTCCCATTAAATCCTGTTAATTCCCACAGAAAGTTTCCACCTCTGAATATTCCCCAAAATGTGCAACCCTAATGTGTAGTAATGTGTAGTAATCAGTAAGTGTGTAGTGAGGATGTGTTGTAACGTGTAGTAATCAGTTAATGTGTAGGGTGGATGTGTAGTATTCAGTAAGTGTGTAGTGAGGATGTGTAGTGATGTGTAGTAATCAGTAAGAGTGTAGTGAGGATGTGGAGTAATGTGTAGTAATCGGTGTGTGTGTAGTGAGGATGTGCAGTAATGTGTAGTAATCAGTAAGTGTGTAGGTAGGATGTGTAGTAACATGTAGTAATCAGTAAGTGTGTAGGTAGGATGTGTAGTAATATGTAGTAATCAGTAAGTGTACCAGGAAGGATGTGTAGTAATCAGTAAGTGTTCCAGGGAGGATGTGTAGTAATGTGTAGTAATCAGTAAGTGTTCCAGGGAGGATGTGTAGTAATGTGTAGTAATCAGTAAGTGTACCAGGAAGGATATGTAGTAATCAGTAAGTGTTCCAGGGAGGATGTGTAGTAATGTGTAGTAATCAGTAAGTGTTCCAGTGAGGATGTGTAGTAATGTGTAGTAATCAGTAAGTGTTCCAGTGAGGATGTGTAGTAATGTGTAGTAATCAGTAAGTGTTCCAGGGAGGATGTGTAGTAATGTGTAGTAATCAGTAAGTGTGTAGGTAGGATGTGTAGTAATGTGTAGTAATCAGTAAGTGTTCCAGGGAGGATGTGTAGTAATCAGTAAGTGTTCCAGGGAGGATGTGTAGTAATGTGTAGTAATCAGTAAGTGTTCCAGGGAGGATGTGTAGTAATCAGTAAGTGTTCCAGGGAGGATGTGTAGTAATCAGTAAGTGTTCCAGGGAGGATGTGTAGTAATGTGTAGTAATCAGTAAGTGTTCCAGGGAGGATGTGTAGTAATCAGTAAGTGTTCCAGGGAGGATGTGTAGTAATCAGTAAGTGTTCCAGGGAGGATGTGTAGTAATCAGTAAGTGTTCCAGGGAGGATGTGTAGTAATCAGTAAGTGTTCCAGGGAGGATGTGTAGTAATGTGTAGTAATCAGTAAGTGTTCCAGTGAGGATGTGTAGTAATGTGTAGTAATCAGTAAGTGTTCCAGGGAGGATGTGTAGTAATCAGTAAGTGTTCCAGGGAGGATGTGTAGTAATGTGTAGTAATCAGTAAGTGTTCCAGGGAGGATGTGTAGTAATCAGTAGTGTTCCAGGGAGGATGTGTAGTAATGTGTAGTAATCAGTAAGTGTTCCAGGGAGGATGTGTAGTAATCAGTAAGTGTTCCAGGGAGGATGTGTAGTAATCAGTAGTGTTCCAGGAATAGACTCCTTTCATTATGCTGCTTCGTGTTTCTCCTCCATGGCTGCATACCAAATGGTACCGTATTCCCTACATAGTGCACGCCTATCGGCCCTAGTCAAAAATAGTGCACTTTAAAGGGCATAGGGTTCCATTTGGGACCGAACCATTATCTTTTCCATTGAACCAGCAGCACCCATCTGGCCTTTCAGAGTTCCATTAGACCTGATTACCCTCTTCCTCTCCTCCTCCCTCTTTCCCCCCTTACTCCTACTGTCTCCAAAATGCAATGTAACCACAGTGAGCCCTGGTCTGTCTGTCTGTCTGTCTGTCTGTCTGTCTGTCTGTCTGTCTGTCTGTCTGTCTGTCTGTCTGTCTGTCTGTCTGTCTGTCTGTCTGTCTGTCTGTCTGTCTGTCTGTCTGTCTGTCTGTCTGTCTGTCTGTCTGTCTGTCTGTCTGTCTGTCTGTCTGTCTGTCTGTCTGTCATCCCCCTCTACCTCATGGTCTGTGCAGAAGGGGAGAGTAGAGAGTCCATCCACCCCAGATAAAAGCATAGCTAATGTCCAGTGCAGTACCCCTCCCCACCAAAAGACATCTCTATTGAATTGCCTAAACCAATCAGGGAGCCTAGTGTCCAGCATGCTTCACTTCATGGTGAAACACAATGCATTTAAACAGATACATAGATAGACTCACTCACAGCACACTATTAGCTACAGGTCTATTGATATGGGATCTCATTTACCAGAGCTGTTGTCTGCCTGAACAGGTGATTTATAGAGACTGGTCATTGCTTTTCAATCTCCACATCTCACTGGATCTCTTCAGTGGTGCAGCTATAGACTCCCTGTTCCCTCCCCTTCATATATTTGGCCCCCTCCAACACATGCAAGCATCCACGCACACAGACCCCCTGACAAGACCCCCTTTACAAGGCAGAACAGCAGCAGTGAGTTGTAAAGGAATGCTAGTCAGTCAGTCAGTCAGTCAGACAACGTGGCACTGGGCACGGATCCCAAAACACAGCCTCCTCCTTACCTACAGCCCACTGACCTTTAGGCTGACCTGGGTTACCTCTCGTACACACACACACCATACACACACTTCCCTTCACCCCACCCTGTCATTCAGCACAGGACCGGACAGAACCACCATGATGATATCATCAGTTATGGACGACACAGAGACACAGTGGAATCAGTCTCAACCTGAGCTGGTGAGGAGGTGGTAGGGAGGAGGAGGAGAGGAGGAAGGGGCAGGCTGAAGGAGAACAGGCTCTGTGTGTGTCTGGGGAGGTGTGGGACAGTGAATGAGGGGATGGCAGGAGAACACAGAAGCTGTGGGAAGAGTCAGTGGGATGATCACAGATCTCCTGTGTGTAGAACAGAGTATGTCAGAGGAGAGAGGAGTGTAGCGTGCCCATTTTGGAGCGACTTTCCCAAAGGCAGGAGAAACTGATAAAACACAAAGGTGTGAAATCAAGGTGACTTACAAAGATGAGGACCAAGAGCAAGAGAGGGAGTGTGGTGATGTAGTGTCCACAACTAAAGAAGAGAGGGAGTGTGGTGATGTAGTGTCCACAACTAAAGAAGAGAGGGAGTGTGGTGATGTAGTGTCCACAACTAAAGAAGAGAGGGAGTGTGGTGATGCAGTGTCCACAACTAAAGAAGAGAGGGAGTGTGGTGATGTAGTGTCCACAACTAAAGAAGAGAGGGAGTGTGGTGATGTAGTGTGCACAACTAAAGAAGAGAGGGAGTGTGGTGATGTAGTGTCCACAACTAAAGAAGAGAGGGAGTGTGGTGATGTAGTGTCCACAACTAAAGAAGAGAGGGAGTGTGGTGATGTAGTGTCCACAACTAAAGAAGAGAGGGAGTGTGGTGATGTAGTGTCCACAACTAAAGAAGAGAGGGAGTGTGGTGATGCAGTGTCCACAACTAAAGAAGAGAGGGAGTGTGGTGATGTAGTGTCCACAACTAAAGAAGAGAGGGAGTGTGGTGATGTAGTGTGCACAACTAAAGAAGAGAGGGAGTGTGGTGATGTAGTGTCCACAACTAAAGAAGAGAGGGAGTGTGGTGATGTAGTGTCCACAACTAAAGAAGAGAGGGAGTGTGGTGATGTAGTGTGCACAACTAAAGAAGAGAGGGAGTGTGGTGATGTAGTGTCCACAACTAAAGAAGAGAGGGAGTGTGGTGATGTAGTGTCCACAACTAAAGAAGAGAGGGAGTGTGGTGATGTAGTGTCCACAACTAAAGAAGAGAGGCAGTGTGGTGATGTAGTGTCCACAACTAAAGAAGAGAGGCAGTGTGGTGATGTAGTGTCCCAACTAAAGAGAGGGAGTGTGGTAATGCAGTGTCCACAACTAAAGAAGAGAGGCAGTGTGGTGATGTAGTGTCCCAACTAAAGAGAGGGAGTGTGGTAATGCAGTGTCCACAACTAAAGAAGAGAGGCAGTGTGGTGATGTAGTGTCCCAACTAAAGAAGAGAGGGAGGGTGGTGATGTAGTGTCCACAACTAAAGAAGAGAGGGAGTGTGGTGATGTAGTGTCCACAACTAAAGAAGAGAGGGAGTGTGGTGATGTAGTGTCCCAACTAAAGAAGAGAGGGAGTGTGGTGATGTAGTGTCCACAACTAAAGAGAGGGAGTGTGGTGATGTAGTGTCCACAACTAAAGAGAGGGAGTGTGGTGATGCAGTGTCCACAACTAAAGAAGAGAGGGAGTGTGGTGATGTAGTGTCCACAACTAAAGAGAGGCAGTGTGGTGATGCAGTGTCCACAACTAAAGAAGAGAGGGAGTGTGGTGATGTAGTGTCCACAACTAAAGAGAGGGAGTGTGGTGATGCAGTGTCCACAACTAAAGAAGAGAGGGAGTGTGGTGATGTAGTGTCCCAACTAAAGAAGAGAGGGAGTGTGGTGATGTAGTGTCCACAACTAAAGAAGAGAGGGAGTGTGGTGATGTAGTGTCCACAACTAAAGAAGAGAGGGAGTGTGGTGATGTAGTGTCCACAACTAAAGAAGAGAGGCAGTGTGGTGATGTAGTGTCCACAACTAAAGAATCATTGTGGAATCTGAAAAGACAGTTATCCCTAAAGCATGATGGTGTACTGACTACGTGCTCATGCTAAAAGAAAGGAACGAGGTGGGTAGTTAACTATAACATTTCCATTCTATTATCTATAAAATAGGCCATTACTGATTTTGGCCCAGTAGGCCTGGTATTACCTCTTTCAAGAAGCGTTCTGTTTTGATAGGGTTATTTTACCTAAAATCCTTTACGCCTACCGACAAAAAACTAAAAAACAACTACGCATCCCTGCCCAGCCTGGCAAGAGTGTCCCGAAGGGTGTTTAGCATCCTCAGTGGCTCTGTAAGGTCTGAGAGGGTGTTCTCCACTGCTGGCCTGCTCTACAGGCACCACCTCTACAGGCACCACCTCTACAGGCACCACCTCTACAGGCACCACCTCTACAGGCACCACCACATGGTCATCACACAGACTCTGGCCAAACACATGTTTCTAAAGATACATTTAAAGGCCCTGTAGATGGAGCCTAATAAGGCATTTAGTAATTCATTAGTAAATAATTCTAAGTAAGTCACAGCCTATATGTGTAATGTATAGACTATAATGATTGAATACAACTAAATGTTGTTTAAATGCTGAGTGCTGAATGTCCCTGCCAGCTTAGTGTGTCACACTCCCAAATGCTTCACTATGTATTTCTTTGTAGGCTATAGCCTTGAAATAATTGAAATAATATAGCCTAAATAATTCATTTTTGTTCCTTCTTAGTCTCCCTGTCTGGCTCCTGACCTATTTAGAGTGTTAATATGCTGTTTAATATGACATGTAGCCTATTTAGAGTGTTTATATGCTGTTTAATATGACATGTATCCTATTCAGAGTGTTAATATGCTGTTTAATATGACATGTAACCTATTCAGAGTGTTTATATGCTGTTTAATATAACATGTATCCTATTCAGAGTGTTAATATGCTGTTTAATATGACATGTAGCCTATTCAGAGTGTTTATATGCTGTTTAATACTACATGTAGCCTATTTAGAGTGTTTATATGCTGTTTAATATGGCATGTATCCTATTCAGAGTGTTTATATGCTGTTTAATATGACATGTATCCTATTCAGAGTGTTAATATGCTGTTTAATATGACATGTATCCTATTCAGAGTGTTTATATGTTTAATATGACATGTATCCTATTTAGAGTGTTTATATGTTTAATATGACATGTATCCTATTCAGAGTGTTAATATGCTGTTTAATATGACATGTATCCTATTCAGAGTGTTAATATGCTGTTTAATATGACATGTATCCTATTTAGAGTGTTAATATGCTGTTTAATATGACATGTAGCCTATTCAGAGTGTTTATATGCTGTTTAATATGACATGTATCCTATTCAGAGTGTTTATATGTTTAATATGACATGTAGCCTATTTAGAGTGTTTATATGTTTAATATGACATGTATCCTATTCAGAGTGTTTATATGTTTAATATGACATGTAGCCTATTTAGAGTGTTTATATGCTGTTTAATATGACATGTGTCCTATTCAGAGTGTTTATATGTTTAATATGACATGTAGCCTATTTAGAGTGTTTATATGCTGTTTAATATGACATGTAGCCTATTCAGAGTGTTTATATGTTTAATATGACATGTAGCCTATTCAGAGTGTTTATATGCTGTTTAATATGACATGTAGCCTATTCAGAGTGTTTATATGCTGTTCAATACGACATGTAGCCTATTCAGAGTGTTTATATGCTGTTCAATACGACATGTAGCCTATTCAGAGTGTTTATATGCTGTTCAATACGACATGTAGCCTATTCAGAGTGTTTATATGCTGTTCAATACGACATGTATCCTATTCAGAGTGTTTATATGCTGTTCAATACGACATGTAGCCTATTCAGAGTGTTTATATGCTGTTCAATACGACATGTAGCCTATTCAGAGTGTTTATATGCTGTTCAATACGACATGTAGCCTATTCAGAGTGTTTATATGCTGTTCAATACGACATGTAGCCTATTCAGAGTGTTTATATGCTGTTCAATACGACATGTAGCCTATTCAGAGTGTTTATATGCTGTTCAATACGACATGTAGCCTATTCAGAGTGTTTATATGCTGTTCAATACGACATGTAGCCTATTCAGAGTGTTTATATGCTGTTCAATACGACATGTAGCCTATTCAGAGTGTTTATATGCTGTTCAATACGACATGTAGCCTATTCAGAGTGTTTATATGCTGTTCAATACGACATGTAGCCTATTTGAAATGATGAGAGCTTCTTACATTCACCTTTTCATGTTGTTCATTATAATAATTTTCATTCAAATCACATGGTTTGGTTTCAATACTTTAAAACCGAATGGTAGGTCCAGGTAGTCACTAGAAATAGTTACATTGTGATTTTAATGAAAGGAGTGAATTTGGAGCAGCAGTTTGTTCCTGTGAGCGAGGAGCGGCTTTTAGTGGAGCGGTTTTTAGTGGAGCGGTTTTTAGTGGAGCGGTTTTTAGTGGAGCGGTTTTTAGAGGAGCGGTTTTTAGAGGAGCGGTTTTTAGAGGAGCGGTTTTTAGTGGAGCGGTTTTTAGTAGAGCGGTTTTTAGAGGAGCGGTTTTTAGAGGAGCGGTTTTTAGTGGAGCGGTTTTTAGTGGAGCGGTTTTTAGAGGAGCGGTTTTTAGAGGAGCGGTTTTTAGTGGAGCGGTTTTTAGAGGAGCGGTTTTTAGTGGAGCGGTTTTTAGAGGAGCGGTTTTTAGAGGAGCGGTTTTTAGTGGAGCGGTTTTTAGTGGAGCGGTTTTTAGAGGAGCGGTTTTTAGTGGAGCGGTTTTTAGAGGAGCGGTTGGAAAGGACGTGAAGCGCACAAGCACCACTCCATGAGTGAGGAGCTGGATTTCAGACCTCTCAACTCTGCTCACATGCTCTGGTGTAGAAGAACAGCCAGGACAAGGAAAGTTCCGTATCCTTGGCTCTAGGGGCTTTCTTTTTCTCAGTCCCAGGAACAACTCCTAGCCTGGTCCCAGACCTGTTATTGCTGTAGAACCGTAGGAGACCATGTGACGATAGGAGCTGGCTATATAGCACAAACAGATCTGGGACCAGGCTAACAGTTCTGACCAAAACTAAAGCAGAGCTGAATTCCCCCTGACAACACAACACCACCACTGTCCAAAGAAAACCTACAGACCATGTTATTCTGTGGTATCATCTGATGCCCTGGTATAACGTAGCAGAACCTGAACAAACCACCGTTCTACAACCTGGTCATAAAAGCCTGGATGCTAACTGAACCTTTCACCTTTTATTAGCCTACCTAGATAAGTGACCCCAAAAATAGACCAATAAATATTTCCGTGCTCATAACAGGATTGTATTGTATTGTATTGTATTGTATTGTATTGTATTGTATTGTATTGAGTAGCAGGTCCATCCTTCATCACAGTATTTCAGTGCTCATAACAGGATAGTATTGTATTGTATTGTATTGTATTGTATTGTATTGTATTGAGTAACAGGTCCATCCTTCATCACAGTATTTCAGTGCTCATAACAGGATAGTATTGTATTGTATTGTATTGTATTGTATTGAGTAACAGGTCCATCCTTCATCACAGTATTTCAGTGCTCATAACAGGATAGTATTGTATTGTATTGTATTGTATTGTATTGTATTGTATTGTATTGAGTAACAGGTCCATCCTTCATCACAGTATTTCAGTGCTCATAACAGGATAGTATTGTATTGTATTGTATTGTATTGTATTGTATTGTATTGTATTGAGTAACAGGTCCATCCTTCATCACAGTATTTCAGTGCTCATAACAGGATAGTATTGATCTGACTTAGATGCATTATCTCCAGCCTGGCAGATGTTATTACTGCAGCAATGAAAATGTATTGTGTGTGTGTGTGTGTGTGTGTGTGTGTGTGTGTGTGTGTGTGTGTGTGTGTGTGTGTGTGTGTGTGTGTGTGTGTGTGTGTGTGTGTGTGTAAAAACAGACGCATGCAAACACATGCACACACAAACACGTATGAATGCATTCTCACACACTTTAAAATGGTACAGAGTTCGATTCTGTATTTGCTTTTAAAGGAAAAGTGTACACAAACACACCCCACACAGACGCAATGAAATGCTACTGACAGCTAATAATTACAATAATCACATTGTAACAAATCAAAGATGACTAACCTGGGTGAACAATCCTTAAAAGTATGTCAGCTCTGTCTTAAAAACTCCTGTCTTCCCCCTCTCCTATCCCCTGGGCACCTCGCTCTCCTCAATCAGCTAGTCCGGCCTGTTAAGTCTAGCGACAGCATGGCCAGCGAAGGGGAGAGGGAGGGAGCCGGCTCCTCCAACAGACGAGAAAGAGAGAGGGAGAAAGAGAGAGAGAGAGGTGCTGTCTGTCTACCCTACTGTACCACACAGAACTCACTGCGCAGCCTGCCTGCTCCACAGCCAACCACAGTCCATCTGGAGAGAAACACTTATTCACGCACCCCTCTCTCTCTGTCCTTCCCACCCCCATCCCTCCCTCCCCTCTTGCTCAGTCCCTCTCTCTCTCTCTGTCCTTCCCACCCCCATCCCTCCCCTCTTGCTCAGTCTCTCTCTCTCTCTCCTCTGCTGTGGCTATCATTAACATAGAGGCTCCACCCAGTGGCCATCCTCTATTCCTTCTCTTCTTTTTCATTTCTTCTCCTCCGTCTGTCTCTGTCTCTTCCCCCCACTCACACTGAAACACACACACTCTCGCACTGAAACACACACACTCGCACTGAAACACACACACTCTCGCACTGAAACACACACACCCTCGCACTGAAACACACACCCACTCGCACTGAAACACACACCCTCGCACTGAAACACACACCCTCGCACTGAAACACACACCCTCGCACTGAAACACACACACCCTCACACTGAAACACACACACCCTCGCACTGAAACACACACCCACTCACACTGAAACACACACCCTCGCACTGAAACACACACCCTCGCACTGAAACACACACACCCTCGCACTGAAACACACACCCACTCGCACTGAAACACACACCCACTCGCACTGAAACACACACCCTCGCACTGAAACACACACCCTCGCACTGAAACACACACACCCTCGCACTGAAACACACACACCCTCGCACTGAAACACACACACCCTCGCACTGAAACACACACCCTCGCACTGAAACACACACAACCTCGCACTGAAACACACACAACCTCGCACTGAAACACACACACCCTCGCACTGAAACACACACCCACTCGCACTGAAACACACACCCACACCCACACTGAAACACACACCCACCCTCGCACTGAAACACACACAACCTCGCACTGCAACACACACAACCTCGCACTGAAACACACACAACCTCGCACTGAAACACACACACCCTCGCACTGAAACACACACACCCACTCGCGCTGAAACACACACCCACTCACACTGAAACACACACCCTCGCACTGAAACACACACCCACTCACACTGAAACACACACCCACTCACACTGAAACACACACACCCTCGCACTGAAACACACACCCTCGCACTGAAACACACACAACCTCGCACTGAAACACACACAACCTCGCACTGAAACACACACAACCTCGCACTGAAACACACACACCCTCGCACTGAAACACATACACCCTCGCACTGAAACACACACACACACACCCACACTCACACTGAAACACACACCCACACTCGCACTGAAACACACACCCACACTCGCACTGAAACACACACACACACCCACACTCACACTGAAACACACACACACACACTCACACTGAAACACACACCCACACTCACACTGAAACACACACACCCTCTCACTGAAACACACACAACCTCGCACTGAAACACACACCCTCGCACTGAAACACACACACACTCGCACTGAAACACACACCCACACTCGCACTGAAACACACACCCACCCTCGCACTGAAACACACACCCTCGCACTGAAACACACACACCCTCGCACTGAAACACACACCCTCGCACTGAAACACACACCCTCGCACTGAAACACACACCCTTCGCACTGAAACACACACACACACACCCACACTCATGACTGTTATGTATGAATGTATTTTCCATGATGTCATTACACTGTACTGACAGTTATCAAAGTACAATCTCCGTAGCTATGACAACCTCCTACTGGTGATAATGAGATGAAGAATACATTTATGAATACAAGAGGAATGGTGCTTGAAAGTGAATGCATAATGTCGTTGTTTGACTAGTGACTCTGTGAAGTCATCTCTTACCATCTCTAGAGGGACAGTGGGTGGGCACTAGGCTACATGAGCTCTTGTTGTGACTCAGGCCTATGAGTCTGGGCTTCTGTCACCAGTCTGAGTCACAGCTACATACTTTACTGTCTCAGAGAGTCACTCCATCAAACCCCAGAGTCTCAGAGAGTCACCCCATCAAACCCCAGAGTCTCAGAGAGTCACCCCATCAAACCCCAGAGTCTCAGAGAGCTTCTACCTCAAAGCCCAGAGTCTCAGAGAGCTACTACGTCAAACCCTAGAGTCTCAGAGAGCTTCTACCTCAAAGCCCAGAGCTCAGAGAGCCACTACCTCAAAGCCCAGAGTCTCAGAGAGCTTCTACCTCAAAGCCCAGAGCTCAGAGAGCTTCTATCTCAAAGCCCAGAGCTCAGAGAGCTTCTACCTCAAAGCCCAGAGCTCAGAGAGCTTCTACCTCAAAGCCCAGAGCTCAGAGAGCTACTACCTCAAAGCCCAGAGTCTCAGAGAGCCACTACCTCAAAGCCCAGAGTCTCAGAGAGCTTCTACCTCAAAGCCCAGAGTCTCAGAGAGTCACTCCATCAAACCCCAGAGTCTCAAGGAGTCACTACCTCAAACCCCAGAGTCTCAGAGAGCTACTACCTCAAAGCCCAGAGCTCAGAGAGCTTCTACCTCAAAGCCCAGAGTCTCAGAGTACTACAGGCCCTGGTCCAAAGTAGAGCACTATATAAGCCCGGGTGCCATTTGCGAGCAGCCAGACTCTCACTTCACCTTTCAAACAATAATGCAGCTTTATAATAATAATACTTTAGCTAGTAGTTTGGATGAGACGACAACAACCTTAGTAAGTTGAAAATAATAATAAAACAACGTTATTTTTAGAAGGTGATGTATCACTTTAAAACGTGGACAGTGTTTGAGAATGCTCAGTAATGTGGTATGGATAGCAGTGGAATACAACATGGAGCACTCTGCTCATACTGTAAAGAAATGACTTAGGTCTTCACCTGTCGTGTTTGTAGTCTCTAAAATCCCAGCCTGGGCAACAGTGACTCAGGTCTGGTTTCAATGACGGACTCTTTAGGCAACCAATCACGAGGCAGACATGCCAGAACGTCATGATTTGAAACCAGAGTTTGAAGGCAAAACCTTTGCTGTGGTTTTAGTGAAGGTAGCTGATGCAAACTAGCCCCTCATTAAAAATAACCTCTGTGATCTCCATCTAGCCAAGCTACTATTTAGTATTGTATTCAAGCTGATCAGGTAGTGACGTAGGCAGTGAAGTAGTTCCTCTATGCCAGAGTCCATCATTGAAATCAGACCCTAGTCACTGTTGCCTACGGTGAAGTTTTCAAGACTATGCTGTTCGGGCCTGAAAAAGAGTTGAATGGCTTTGATTCTAGATTCACTTTGGTGAGACTGCAATGACTTTGTACAAGGTGGGTTAGTTATTTCCTGAATTTGAATCTAGAATCAAAGCAATTCAACTCTTTTTCAGGCTCGAATCACACAAGTATAATTTTATTGTACAGTATATGCAGAGTGCTCCATGTTGCATTCCACTGCAGAGAGGAGAGAGCGAGGGAGAGACTGACACAGAAAGATCATCGGTGTGAGAGAGATGGAGAGTGAGAGAATGAGTGTGAGAGAAACAGAAAGAGAGAGTCGGAGAGCAAGAGGGAGAGAGAGAGAGAATGTATGTGAGAGAGACGAAGAGAGAGACAGAGAGAGAGAGAAAGAGCAAGACAGAGACAAAGTGAGAGAGCCCTCCTATATTAACCTGTGCTAGCAGGATGAAGTCCCTGATTCACACTCCCTGGCTCAATCCCAAACCAACACCTAAAGATCTGTTCCAAAAGTTCACTAAGAACTGACTATTCACTAGAGGTAGACGGGTTATGATTTCTCAACGCCGATACCGATTAATCAGCCAATTTTTTTTTATATATATATATTTGAAATTATGACAATTACAACAATACTGAATGAACAATGAAAACTTTTATTTTAACTTAATTTAATACATAAATAAAATATATTTAGTCTCAAATAAATAATGAAACACGCTCAATTTGGTTTAAATCATGCAAAAACACAGTGTTGGAGAAGAAAGTAAAAGCTCCTCGTGGAGTGCAATGTAATCGGCCAAAATCGGCATCAAAA
Organism: Salmo salar; assembly: GCF_965601325.2. Lineage (NCBI taxonomy): Eukaryota > Metazoa > Chordata > Actinopteri > Salmoniformes > Salmonidae > Salmo > Salmo salar. The sequence goes on along the minus strand of NC_138293.1, from coordinate 90,103,909 downwards.
AAGCCGATTACAGATTGTTCTGAAAACTTGAAATCGACCCTAATTCATCGGCCATGCCGGTCGACCTCTACTGTACACATTGAGATGATGAAAAAAGTAGCATCCCAACGTTGATATAAAGGCTCCTACATATGATCACAAGACAGACCCTTCTGGGACCTACATCATCAATAGCTAGTCATTAGCCCCCTAGGAGCTCTCCTTTAAAGGGAAACTTCACCAGGTTTCTACTTCATATTCATCTGATGACACGGGTGTATGTTTTGTAGTAAAAACGATAGAGGAAGATAAGTGTTTCCAATGACATCATCGGTGTGCATCGTGTGATTTTGACCAATTGTGAGTAGGCGTGATGATGTCATTGGAAACACTTATCTTCCTCTATCTGTTTTACTACAAAACATAGAAACGTGCCACTTTCACATATGTTGATGTTGGGGTGGTGCTGGAGATGAATATGAAGTGTCCCTTTCAGGTTAACAGGATCATACAGATTGACTCACTAGCTAGAAACGTGGTCTCATGATCCAGCCCATGTGTTTTTGTTATTTCACCTTTATTTAACCAGGTAGGCTAGCTGAGAACAAGTTCTCATTTACAACTGCGACCTGGCCAAGATAAAGCAAAGCAGTGCGACACAAACAACAACACAGAGTTACACATGGAATAAACAAGCGGACAGTCAATAACGCAATAGGAAAAAAAAGAAAGTCTATATACAGTGTGTGCAAATGGCGTGAGGAGGTAAGGCAATAAATAGGCCATAGTAGCGATGGTTTCAACTGGGCCAGGGGAAATGACTCTAGCTGACCTATATGAGAAAGGAACTTCTAAAGGTGTGTGTGTGTTCATACGCATGTACGTGTGTGCTTGCGTATGTGTGTCCATGCAAGCCCCTACGTGCGTGTGTGTGACTGTCATGGTCAGCACAAGGCAGAGAGAGGAGCTGGTGGTTTTTATAGTAAGTGTGCTGTATAGGCCTAGTGTATACAGGTTCCAGCGGCTGGGAACCGGTGCCCTACTCTGGTACAGGGGAGCAGCAGTTGAACCGGTGCCCTACTCTGGTACAGGGGAGCAGCAGTTGAACCGGTGCTGTACTCTGGTGGGGGGGGGGGGGCAGTTGAACCGGTGCCCTACTCTGGTACAGGGGGAGCAGCAGTTGAACCGGTGCCCTACTCTGGTACAGGGGAGGAGCAGTTGAACCGGTGCCCTACTCTGGTACAGGGGAGCAGCAGTTGAACCGGTGCTGTACTCTGGTACAGGGGGAGCAGCAGTTGAACCGGTGCTGTACTCTGGTGGGGAGGGAGCAGTTGAACCGGTGCCCTACTCTGGTACAGGGGGAGCAGCAGTTGAACCGGTGCTGTACTCTGGTGGGGGGGGAGCAGCAGTTGAACCGGTGCTCTACTCTGTTACAGGGGGAGCAGCAGTTGAACCGGTGCTCTACTCTGCTACAGCGGGAGCAGCAGTTGAACCGGTGCTCTACTCTGGTACAGAGGGAGCAGCAGTTGAACCGGTGCTGTACTCTGGTACAGGGGGAGCAGCAGTTGAACCGGTGCTGTACTCTGGTACAGGGGATCAGCAGTAGACTGGTTCTGTACTCTGGTACAGGGGGATCAGCAGTAGACTGGTTCTGTACTCTGGTACAGGGGGATCAGCAGTTAAACTGGTTCTGTACTCTGGTACAGAGGGATCAGCAGTTGAACCGGTGCTGTACTCTGGTACAGAGGGATCAGCAGTTGAACCGGTGCTGTACTCTGGTACAGAGGGATCAGCAGTTGAACCGGTGCTGTACTCTGGTACAGAGGGATCAGCAGTTGAACCGGTGCTGTACTCTGGTACAGAGGGATCAGCAGTAGACTGGGCCTCTCTGCTAAACCAACACACACAACATAAACATCCTGATATCCTGGTAGTGGTGGGAGTGAAGGAGTAGGGTGAAGTTGACCACACTGACCACTTCCCTCACTAATGGTTAAGGTTAGGGTCGAGGGAGGGGAAGCTGATAATTCTATGCATCTACAATAGCCATCTTTGCTCTATGATGATGCTGAAGCCCCTGATGCCTCGTCATACTGTCAACATCCCCATTGGCATTATAGGCTGTCCACACCAGTAGCTGATACAGAGCCAGCCACACACACAGTGGTTGTCACACAAGACAGACACACACACACTATCCCACCCACCCGGGCCGTGTGTCTGTGTGCGTGGTAACCCCCCCCCCCACACACACACACACGTCACTTCCTGTCAGGCTCATTGGGAGCTCTGCTGGCTTCCTGTTGTGGCCGTTTCTCACAGCTCTAAGGCAGAGAGAAAGCGCAGAGTGAGCGACAGTCAGCCAACGCCCTGACTGTGGGAAAGGTGAAGTGCACCCCAACACAACCTCCTCATCCTTCATGACCACAGTCCTCCACCCTCCACTCAGAGGAGCAGGACCTCTTGTTTTCCACTATCCACACTTACAACTGACGTAGGATCAACAAATGTGTTGTGTATTGTTTGCTAGTATAATGGAACATAGGCTGAGATGCATAATCTCCAGACTATAGTCATTAGTCAGACTGAAGCCAACCAACGATGCTTCACACAGCTGTCTGAGACAGCATCATCACATAGCTTCCATCTCTAACATTGTTCCTATGGTCTCTCTTTCACACACACGGAGACACACGGAGACACACGGGGACACACGGAGACACACGGAGACACACCGGGACACACGGAGACACACGGAGACACACGGAGACACACGGGGACACAGGGAGACACACGGGGACACAGGGAGACACACGGAGACACACGGAGACACACGGGGACACACGGGGGAAACACGGGGACACACGGAGACACACGGGGACACACGGAGACACACGGAGACACACGGAGACACACGGGGACACACGGGGGAAACACGGGGACACACGGAGACACACGGGGGACACACGGGGACACACGGAGAAACACGGGGACACACGGGGACACACGGAGACACACGGAGAAACACGTGGACACACGGGGACACACGGGGACACACGGGGACACACGGAGGACACACGGGGACACACGGGGGACACACGGAGACACACGGGGGAAAAACGGGGGACACACGGGGACACACGGAGACACACGGAGACACACGGGGGACACACGGAGACACACACAGAGTAATCTATTATTCCAGTCACATTACCGAGCACACAATAGAGATCCCATCAGTGAATACTGTGGGTAGGCACTCTAGCATGTACGGCTCTATATGTAATGGATCAAAAAAACATCCTTTCACTTTAATCTCCCTCTCCCACAGCCCAAACAAATCAAGTTCCTAAAATTAGACAACCAAAGCATGGCCAGCCTTGCCACGACATTTGAATGGCACATTTTCTTGAAATGCTTCGCTACAGAGGTCACAACAAAACTGACTGTTAGCAGCAGCACTGCAGCCTTTACAGGCTGTAACACAGGGCCCCCATCAACAGCACTGATCAGTGACTTCTGCTGTTATGACAAACAAACCTGTTGCTACCTGTTCTAGAACTGTAGAAGACAAGGAGAGAGAGAGAGAAGAAGAAGGAAAGAGATGGTTTGGTTCCGTTGAGCCCGCCTGCGTCCAATGTGACTGCCAGAGAGAAAGGGGCCACTCATGGGGAGATGTTATCAGCACAGTAACCAGACCTTGAGACAGAGTCCAAATGGTACCCGATGCCCTATTTAGTTCACTCACAAAACTAATATTAGACAGCAAGGCTCTTGATCCGGAGGGGATTCTATGCTCTTACCAAGAGGAGCTTGATTGCAAGAAGCTAACCACTTAGCTAGATAACTAGCTACTAAGTTAGCAAACCAAATTCACAACTGCAGAGCATTTAGCACATTTTAGAAAGTTAACTTAATAGTTATAAGATA